>NW_020897693.1:27970133-28231816 GCF_003984885.1 Neopelma chrysocephalum
GGAGAGAGTGGGAGATGATTCACGCTGTTTCTGAGCCCCCTTCCGCCCCTGCCCGCCCTAGTGCCGCGCCTGACGCTGCGGCTCAGCTGCCCGCCGCTCCCGCTCCCTCACTGTCGGACACGGGGGTGGAGAGGGGGATCGCTGCCGCTGTGGTGCGGTGCTGCTCCGCACTCGCCCCAACACCGCGGGCGGCTGGCTGGCCGGGGGTTGGGGTCACCACCCTCTGCTACACCGCAGAAACCCGAAAGGCAGGAGAGGTTAGAACCGTGGGAGGGGGTGGAAGGACGGGGGTGTCCGAGGCCAGGCGAGTAGGGAAGGGGGGGCGATGGGTGGGGGGTGTATATGTGTGTGTGTGTGCGATAAAAAAGAAGGGCGGGGCTTTCTATGAAGACAGGCGGGAGATCCGACCAATGGGAACAAAAGAGAGCGAGGCTGGGATTGGAGCTCATCGCCAATTCCAGGACGCGAGTGGCGGAGCCGCTGTGGGGAGGCGGGGGTGCTTTAACCTCTGCGGCGGGGGTGGCGGCGGGGCGGGTGTGTGTGGGGGCTGGCTCCTGCCCCGGGAGGGTCCCCGCCGTGATGCGGCGTCACCTGGGTTACACGCTGCGCCTCGCGGCCCGCAGCTGCGTGGGAGGACGGCCGAGATTGCTCGTGGAGGCGGTGGGATAGCGGTGACACGTCCTCGCCGGGGCTGACTGCACCACTTGCGCGACGCGACACGGCCGGTGTGGCTGCAGCACTCCGTCCATCCGTTCGCCCGTCCATCCCCGCCGGCCGCCGCGGGGGACGGGTGGGGGACAGCGCTGCCGCTCCGCGCCGGGAGCCTCCGACGCGCCGGGCTGCATCGCGCAGGCTTGTAGAGGAAATAATAAAGATATTATTGTTATGCTGTGACAGCCGGTCTAGCTGGAGCTGTGCGACACAGAGCCGCGTTTCTCACCTAAGTATTTCGTAGAGAAATCAAAGATGTTTTGCTGCGGTGAAGGTTATTTCTGCCTACAAATCTGAAATTATTCAGGTGGAAGCTTAAAACGTTTTAAGATGTGGGGGAAGGGGGAGGCAGCGCTCGGGGGATTGTCTGCGCACCAGAAAAGCATTTTTACTATTTTACTCTTTGCTGTTTATTGACTCGTTGCCTTTGAAGAAATTTTTCAAACCGCCGTAACTGTGGAGCGTCAATTCTGTACAAAATTTAGGCACAAGTGTTTATTGCGTTACACCATGCTCTGTGCTAAATTCGTATTGCTACGTGTGTGTGCAGCGTGGCTGCTGACTCGATTCCTCCTAATGCGCGAGCTGAAAACCTGGCTGTTCGCGGATGAAATCCAATTTCCATTCTGAGCTCCCTGGGAGACAGCCTTAGTTTTAGTAATCACTTACCATTAATACTGCCCCAAACAATTTTTAGTACTTAAAATGCAGCTTTCGTGTATAATATATCGTATTGCTCATTACCTCTGCTTAAAAATTACAAGCCAGGTATGTAATTCATTATAGGATATTAAGCTGTGCACATGTTAACATCTAAACAGGCTCCTGCCCAAATGTGTTCACAAATTAAGAACTCAATCAAGCACTGTACATGGGAAACTTTCAATGAATTCTTTGGGAATTGTGTCTCAGGAATGTGATATCCACCTTCCTCACCAGCAGATGAAATAGATGCAGCCGATTCAGTAACAATTTGATAGCATATATGGTCAGAAAAATGATTGTATAAATAGGGAACCTTCTTACTCATCATGTACCCTTTGTATCTAAGATACTCTGACTCATAATTGCTTAGTTTACTGACTGAAATAGAATTTTAGGCTTCTGTTACCTTGACAGTTGCTGACACAATTACGGTACAGCAAACTGGGGACTGGTTCTAGCTCTTGCATTTTCTTTACTGAGTTCTAGGTGAAGAATTTTATTAGTATTTGAGTCAGAAAGAGCACTACATAACTTGTAAATCTCAGGTCCAGTTTGTAGGATCATCAGTCCTAAGAGGCCTCTTTTTACTTGTGTACTAAGCAAATGACTTACAGAAAATTTTGAAGGCAAAAATAAAAACCCACAATGTTTGAATTAAGCCATCTTGAGTCAATTTCCGCAGTGGAACTGGATAAATTATAACACTGCTCTCTTTATGTCACTGAATATGTCCCATTCATCTGAAGCAACATTGAATCAAACAATTCTCTGGTTTTTAGACCACATCTGTTTTACTGTGCCCCCTGCACCAATTTTAATTATGTGACAGTTCTGATTGGATTCAGCACCTGCAAGTCCTCCCTTTGGGATCTCCAATTAGCTTATAAAACATTTACTTGATTGCATTCTTCAAACAAAAGTATTGTTTCATGCTAACAGCAGGAATATTAAAGTGTAGAATAAAAAAAGGTTTTAACATGATAAGCAGCGTGTATGTTGTTTGTGTATCTAGCTTCCATAAGCTTAGAGGAAAAAATAGTAATCCTGAAACCTAATTTCCTCAGACTCAGCAGATGTCTGTCCTGCCTTAGCCTGTTTCTTTACTAACAGCTGTTTCACAAGTGCCTCCCCTAGTCTCTACAGAATGCCTTTTGTTTGATAATTCCCCTCTACTTTATCTCCCATCCCACTTAGACAAGCTTTTTTAAGTTTTCTGGTACTTTATGTAGGTATTTTATAGTTTAATAGACAGGCTCATCTTTGAAGAAGTTAGCTAAGACTATATAACTAGCCTCTCAGCTAGGGTCTCAGTAACAGTTCTACTTAACTAAACAAATAGCTGCATGTAATTAACATTTCAACAAATATTGATTTAATATTAAGAAAACTGTTAATTATTACAGGTATGCTTCAGAATACACTTTTTTTCTCCTTATCTGACTGCTTGGAGCAGTGATACTGGAGGTCTAGGGGGGAATATCACACAAAGTGCAGCCCTCTAGTGGCAGAGGTCACGGGGAGTTTAAAGCAAATTGGGTCTTTGTTATGGGTGGGGGCAATGAAAGAAACAGCTTTTAGCAAAATGCAGGCAACTGTCCTGCATTGTTTATGGTCTGAAGCACAAGCAAAAATAGTTGTGGAGGCCTGTAATGCAACCTTGCCCCCACTCTGTTGTAATATCTACGCAGAAAGTACCAATGGAAAAATATTAAAAGGTCTGAGTTTTCCTCTATTTCCAAATCTGTAATCTATTGTTCATCTTTTCTGTTTCCAGCCAGCAGATTGGCATATCTGACCAGATGCTTTTCAAGCAGCTGTGGGATCTTGATTCCTTCAATCATGTCCTACCAGATGAGGTATTCTATAACTTCAGTAAGAGTATGTTCAGTGATGACATAGAGTACAAATTCAATTTAACAGCTTTATTTCTAAAATTACCCTCGACTGGTGGAGGTGCGGATGGTAGCATTCAAATTAATCTCTCCCACAGACATAAGAGCTATGCTTAGAAATAAAAGGGTTAGGAAGAAAGATAAACTAAAGCAATTAAGCATATATATTAACAAATAGAAATCTGCGTAATAATTGAGCTGGAGTTCTAGTAATCTTATAAAGTCCGCTTTGTGGAACAAGACCCAATCTCCTGTTTCTTATGGAGGTGATGTATAGTTCTCTTCTGGCCAACAGAATGAACACTTCAATTTTCCCCTTATATGATAAAGCCCAATAATCATTTGATTAAAAAATGATACCTCTTAAACATCCTGGCTAGGTAAAAGAAAATAGATTCTGTCTTTGTCCAAAATGGTGCTACTACAATTGCCAGTTTTTCGTTACTGAATGATTGCTGTGATTCCTAGTAAACTTTGGCTTCACTGAAATTACAGTTAGTGATGAACTCGAAAGAGTTTTTAATTTCCATCTCCTGTTTATGAAACTTCTTTCCTCCGACAATCTATCAATTAAACTGGTATTATCATTTATTAAGTTATCTAATTGTTGCTTGTTTAAATACTGCGGAATTTGTTCACCAGTAAATGTTTTAATTTTCAGTGAAACTTCTCCAAGATTCCAGCAATATCAATCTGAGGAAAATCAAACCCAGGGTTTGGGGAAAAAAGCTAAACACATATTAGGCAGAAAGTGACCTAATTATCTGTTTTCCCAAATTTGTATTACTTTTATTATCTGCACCTATATTATATGCATTGCCTAGCTGAAAGCCAAGTGTTAATAGTTGTACTCATCACTGAAGAGCATAGACAACTGCTAAACCTCTTCATATTGTAGACCGTTGCTGTGTAGTAGCTTTCTTTTTCCAGGAAACTGAGGATGACAACTTAAAATCAGTAATAATTTGACCATACTATTTGCCATAACATGAATATGTTGGCCAAAATTCTTTTTCTGGTGATTGAAGGTGAAAGTGTTTGTAGGAAATCAGTGTCCATTTCTGCTCTCTCAGCAGAGGGCTCACCTGTCTCCTATTCCCACAAAGTTCATTAAAATTTACAGTATCTTTTTTACTTTTCTTCATGAATACTGAACTGAATTGATCCCAGTTCTTTATTGCTGAATCTGTAGGTCAGATTTACAAGGGGTTACCTAAGGATGTATCCAGATCTCAGCATAAAAAAACAAGTTAGCCTCAGGACAGGATAATTTTTCATCCCTCACAGGGAATTGACTGTGTGGATCTGGATATCTGAAACTCTAGTGGCTGAACACTTACCCCAAAAAGTCATCTCCATGGTGATCTTTCTGCACAGTAATTTAAAGACCTTTTCTTTCTCGGAATGAAAGAAAATGAAGACTTGATTTCAACTGCCTTCCAAAAATAGTAGTATCTTCTGTTTTCTTTGGGTCATTGGTTTTGTTTGTTTTGCTTTTTCTCCTTTTTGGGGGGGAGACTTTTTGGAATTTGTGTGTGTTATTCTGTTTTTACTAGAGAAATAGATATTCAGAGTTTAAAATGGGTACAATCGAGGCGTAAATTCACTGTAATGAAACAATGTAACATCAATATAGAAGCATCTCCTCGTGTAGCTTCATCAGTTTACAGTGTTGCTGATTGTGTACCTCTTGTCACTATCTGACAAAAGGACATTGGTGAAGCATCTCTTCTACAAACTGAATTCAGCCAGCTATCACTCCAGATGCTTCTGACTGTTTTCCTTTAACGGTATGGTCAAAAGGGTATTTTTCAAGGAATCGGCATACCTGTTTCCAATCACTGTTATTATAATTGCTCTAATAATATTACTATTTTATGTGTCATTTTGCTCACCCACCACCAAATATCTTATTGGTTTGAAATTCTGGCACTTTAAAATAAATGAAGTATGGAAAAAAGAGACATTACCATAAAAATTAGTTTCTTTGATTCTTTTGTCAAGCCTGATTCCCTTCCTAGAATAATGTAGTCTTACAATATAGGACCTTAATCAGGATTTTTTTGGAATTTTGCTATAGTACAGCTCACAAACAAGAGTTATTTCAGTGGAGAAGATCAGAAATCTTTCTGGAAAAGGAGTACAAAGAGGAAAAGTAAACATGTTGCACAATGGACAAAGGAAAAATAAGAAAAAGACAATAAAGACAAAGGTACTGATTTTTCTGTGGTAATCATGATTTATATTAAATTATGTAGCAAAATTTGAGTTGCTCTGATCATTTTGCTCACTGATAAAATGTGTCCTACCTGAGATCATTAAAGACAACTATATCCTAGTTGTCTAGGAATATACCAGGAAACTCTCCTACTGTTAACCACCAAGGAACCTCATTTTTTCCTGTTTAATTCATAATCAATTTTCCAAATAATAAACTCTTCCAGCAAAAGTAACTTTTATAAGTATAATACTATCATAATTGTAGAATTTTTGCCAATGGAAAGGTAAGAAAAGTAATATTATTGAAATAATAATAGTTCGTAGTAGAGATCTAGAGATCTTTGAAAATACTTTTAAAATGCTTACTATATCAAAACACATATGCCAGTAGATTATAAATTAATTTTCAGCACAGTAAGATTTTAGGAAATAGTTATTGCCTTTAAGAATATCAAGCCACAATGGAATGTTTAACTGATTCTTCCCTAGAGTTTAGCAAATATGTTAGGATTTGTTCTTCAAGAAATTATTTCACTTCACCAACAGAAATTGATGATTCCACTTACATTTCTACCCGCTTGAAATTTATTCCTAAAAAATACCCCTGAATTGGAAAATCTCTTGGTGGGGGAGGGTAAACAGCTAAAACTTACTGCCGGGATAAATTGGCCAGAATGATTTGGCACATATCCTGAGTTTGCCATGAAAACACGTATCTGTGTGTCAGCTGCACACAAAGGCTATCTGGCCCTAGAAAAAGCATGGGGATTAGGCATAATGCTGCCTATTTCAGACAAAGGATATTCCTTAGTGCAGTGAGGTTAAAACAGACAGCTCATCAGTAGTACAAGTCTATCTGAATTATTTAGTTACAATTTTGAACCAGAAGGAAATGGTGGCAGATTATTAATGACTTTTGGGTTTTATTCATCTTGTTATTTTGTTTCAGTGAAAAGTAGCACTGGAAACGTGAAAAGGTACCGAAATATGAGATCATTTTTACTTTAATAATTTACAACATATAGAATCGCTTTCTTATTTTAATGCTAGTTCCAAAATATTACTTATTTTTATTTATATTTCAGTAAGACTTATGAAGTTGCTATTTATGTTTGTAAGTGGTTGCATGACCAAAATGAAAGGGACAACTCACATGCTCAGAAAATAGAAATCCATGAATCTACTGGATGAAAACAATTCTATTGATTTGAAGGGGGTTTAAGTCATTCAATACAAAATACTTCAGGAAAAAATAGTGGAGAGAGTAAGGAAACTATATAAAAGATATTAACATAGTCTGAAATGCATTCTTGCAATAAAATAGATTCTTGTCATAATCCGGTGACAGGCAATTTAAAATAACTTTGCATAGAAATATTTAGGGATATATAATAGGAATATGTATAAAGAATATTTAGGAACATATAATTTATCATTTTTAATAAATTATATATAAACAAATTAACAGCTGGTATATAATTTAAAATTTAGCAGTTACAAAATTGAAAACTAAGGATGCACTTTGCAATAATTAAAAATAACAAGTTAAAGTGAAAATCTTTACATAGTCATGCTTTATGTCGACAAAAAACCAGATCTAAACATGATGATATAGAAAGTTATACATTACGTAGATAAAAGAAGCCTGATTATTTTTCCTGCAAATTTTTGTGGGGTTTTTTTGTAATATTTTAGCCAAGTAAGAAGACTCCTGTTTCAAAACTTTTAAATATTTGCACTTTTCATCCTTATTTTCATTTACAGCTTTAAGCTATTTCCTCTACAGAAGAAAAAAAATCATATGTTGAAACAGTAAAAATAAAATTACTGCAGAACTGAGTCATTGCAAGTGAGATGAATACCCATAAAAAAAACCTCACAAATCACAAAAAAAACACCCAGAAACAAGATCATTGTGCATTAGAAACAATGCTTTCAGATTCATCATGGCTCACAACAAAGGTATTTATAAGTGGACCTCCTGCCTCTATCACATGCTGTCATTGCTTTGGATTGACTGCTGTTAGATCCCTGTAATCCCAAACCCCGGGATCTTGTCCTACATATCTACCCCACTTGGTATGCATGTCAGTAACTATTTAAAATGGAAATGAACTCTAATCTTTGTATGTGTTAACAGCAAAGGGTTTTAATCTCCTAAACCCCATATTTACCAAGATTTTGGGGGGCTTTTGTAATAAAGTTTATAAAAAGCTATTTTCAGTCATATAGCTTGTATTTGCTAGTTTAACCACTTATGTTTGGTTAATGCTCGGCATTTCTTAACTCGATAGGGTGTCATGACAATGTTATGGAACATGTTCATGGATGATGATAAGAATTGACTTGTGAGGTTATGTTGTTATGTAAATGTTATGCAGAGATTAAAACTCAAATATTGTCCAATTAAGAAAAAGTTCATTGAAACTATCATATCCCATTCCACATGAAAACTCATTGATGCTAACAGAATAAAATTAATGTACTTCATTTTAAGGGGGTAAGAAAAAATCACCAGTATAGTTGAGTTCTAGTCCTCACTCCTATAAGAAGTTTCATACTTGCAGTTCCTTGTACCCAGTACAAATCTTACATCATGTAGGATCATTGTGAAAATCACTTCTATTTTCATATTATGATTGTTATTAATAAATATTTACATTGTCGAACTGCTTCTTGGAACTTGGTTCCATGATCACTTCCCTAGGAGGCCTGTTCCACTGAATGATTACCCTCTCAGTGAAGAACCTTTTCTTAATGTCTAGTCTGAGATTCCCCTGATGGAGCTTCATTCCATTTCCTTATGTCGCCAGAGAGAGCAGATCAGCACCTTCCCCTCTACTGGCCCTCTTGAGGAAGTTGAAGACTGCGAAGAGGTCTTCACGCTCCAATAAACCAAGTGATCTTGGCTGTTTCTCCTTACCTTTCACCATCTTGGTCAACCTTCTCTGAACACACTCTAGTAGTTTGATGTCCTTCTTTCATTGAGGATAATAATATAAAAGCGAACTAGCTAGAGCTTTGTACAGTGCTATGATAAGATAAGGATGGTTTTTTTCTTAAAATCTTAGTGGAGCAGCTAACTCCACTTGGACAGACCCTAATTCCTAGTATAATTTCACTGACATCAGTAGGCTGTCATTAGGGAAATGGATCTTCCACTTATGGAAATGTGTTTTAAATTTATAAAAAATTTAAATTTAGTCTAGTAAAAGTAGTTTCAATACATTCCAGTCTACTTTATTGATTTCAAGCATACTCCTGGAACTAAAGGTGATGTGATGAATATGTCAGCCAACTGAATCAGTAAAAAATCCCAACTTTAATATCTGTCATCCAGTGTGGCATATTATTTCCCAAGTTCAGATGACTAATTGGTAAACTAAGAATGCATTACACATAAGAAAGTGTGCACAACAGATGATATTCTTTTATTAGAACATTATAGTTTTAATCTAACATCATACACAATCAGTAAAGTTAAATTCTTAGTGCAAAACATGCAAGAGTTAAAATTCCTAAGGCGAAAATATCTTGGCTTAGTTGCACATATTTTTCATTTTAAAGTAAATGCATTAACCGAAATAGGACTATAAAAACCTGTACTTTTAAAGTTTAGTTAAGTGTAAATAGCAATAGAATTGTATTTTCAGCATACTATTTAATGTAAACTCTCCTTGCCCCTCCCCTCAAATTATTTTATTGTGGTCTTTTAAGAATTTAACATTTTACGAAGGTGAAACATTTGGTACGACTTTTAACAATTTAAGAAAACCCACAAAAGACGATCATTCTAGAAAATGGATGTTAAGCTTTTTTCCAGTTTTTAGTGTCTAGCTTACTACTGATAATTTAGGCAGTAACCACATGAAGTTCAGCCAAATTCAAAGATATTATTCGGTATCAAAGTCTAAAAGATATTGTTCAGTTATGCAAATGCCCATTCACTTGAGTAGTCTTTATTCATATAGATGATTGTGTTTAACACAATTTTTGCAAGCATTCAAAACAGTCTACTACAAAAAGAATATCTTCTCTCTTGTTTTTGCAAAATTTTCTACACAGAAAACTATTCCGAAGAAAGTATCCAAAATTGATTATTATGTACAGCAATAAATGTCTGCAAAATATTTTGGTGTCTGTGTTCCTATTTCTACAGAAACAGACATTATTGTTAATCAGTATAATCTGAAATTCCATGTTTCTTGAAATACTGATTTGTTGACCAGATCTCTTATACTTAGATCAATATAATTTTGCAAACGTATAGAAAATACTGATACCTCAAACTTTGGTGTATGTCAGCTCAGACTGAAAATATTCTGTTACCTATCTTTTGGACTGTGTGGATAAATTATTCATCATTACATTGTCTTGCTGTGGAGGAACTGGATTGCACTATTTCCAAAGATTATGCATTACGTAAAAATGATTGAAAGCCATTCCTCTCATCATTACAATTGTCACATTAGTGAAAGAAGACAGTCAGCATTTCATGAACATTTTATTTCTTTACAGCCTCTAAGATTTCTCAGGAGAATAAGTCATAGAATCAAACAAAAGTGCTTGGTGTGATCAATTCTGCAACACTGCATTACATTCTCTGGAAAGTCATTTATGAAAGAATTAACTGTGTTCATGTTATTCAGTGTCCTCTACATACCTCAATAAAACATGTGATGACAGCAGGCATTGGTCATGGAAGTTCGAACTTCTTTTTAATGTGATTGTTTTCAATATTCAGTTTGATGAAATGAATGTTTTGTGTATATCTAGTCATCTGAGAATTAAGTTGAAAGTTGTAATTATGAAAATAGATAAATATTTCACCTGTATTTGGTGAATTTCAAAGTTTTGTTAATATCTAAGATTTGAATTTATTTAAATATTCAAAACCTTTAAAATAAAAGAAAAATAGATTATGTATTAAAATACAAGTGTGTTCATACCTGTGCACACACAAATAAAGCATATACATATGAATGATGTATATACCTTGTGTTTATGTGTATATAGGTGTATATATATGTTTATTCATTATTCATACATAAAATCACACAGCAATTTTGAGCCCTCTAGTGGTAAGAAACCTCTCAGTTAAGAAACTATTAATCAAAATCTGAATATATCCACTTAACAGACAAGTGTCTAAATTCTACAGCACTATTATGCCTTCATATAAGTTCAGGATAGCTCCCTGCAGTTGGTGTGGATCTGTAGATACAAGTGTTAATAACAACACAGATCTGCAAATGAAGTTATTGTTTCCAGCGTGGTAACTTTTCTTCCCTTCCTCTGTTGAAAATAGAGTTATTCTGTATTCTTTTGACACATTGTTGATAATTTGTGATCTTTAAAAAACAACAATCTCTTGACACAAATACTGTCAAATAAACCAGAAATATTTTCTAACACAGCATCCTCATTCTTAGCCTCACATTATATACTTACACAAGTAATTACAGGGAAAGGAGAAGAAAAATCTGCATTTCAAATTGGGAGAGGTTTCATGATATATAATTTCAGCCATCTAAAAGATAGGTTTTTAGGCTAAGCTGGTTGTTTGCACTCACCTTGCTGTCACTGGAGGCAAATAGGTTGTTTTAGATTGAGTTGTCTTGTAAAGGTGTCTGGGAAAAAGCTGTGAGATAGGTGAAATATTTATGGATCCAAGTGTCTCTCCATTTCTCAAGGATACCTAGTTAACTAAATTGGAATTAATGTTTTCTTTTTTATAAGATCAAAAAAAATATATAAAAAGCCTAGATTAGAACAAGATTAAATAACACAATAATAAATACTATTATTTAAAGCAATATTTATAACATGTAATGCATATCAGAATATAAGGTACAATAAAATACTACTGCATATGTATATTTCAAAAAGATATTAATAAATAAATAACATAAATATCAGACAGGATAATTTACTACATAGGGAAATCATTCTAAGAGATCACTATACTTTGAAGAAATCCCCAAATAAGATTCAGAAGTGCTTTCTTTCTGGTGCAGGATGGGTTTGATGGGCTCCAGAGAGCACACTTGCTCTAATTTTACTCTAATTTTAAACATTTGGTCTGGACGACCATCCATACCTGAGATCTTATAAATTCTGCAGATGACCTATTTCTTCAAAGATTAATACTTTAATCGGAATCTTGTCCCTGCAGGAACAAGGGAGCTTACCAACTACCCAGTGTGGTAAGATTTCCCTTTTCACAGGGAAATCTCACCAGGAGAGCTATAGTATTCATTCCCTCTGTCCAGAGTCCTATAATCATGAAACTTGTTGACTCTCAAGAATGGTGACAGTTTAACTGACACCGACTTTTAGCAGAGATGAATATCAGTGTTTCTGGAATTATTTCATTAAAAACACAGTATACTAATTTATGAATGTAATTGGTTATGTGACAAGAGCTTAGGACAAGAAAATTACAGAGGTCATAAGCGGTTAATTCTCATTTTTAAAAATAAAGAAACAATTTTGCTTCTGGTGTATTAAAGCAATTTAAATATACTGTTATTCAGTTGCCTTCTTGTTTATTTTTAGTGTCTATCAAAGTTCCATGCATGCATGATAGAGAAATGAACTGCTAAAAAGGAAATTTTTCATTGGATACATGCAAAATTTGAACTGGTTGGGTTTTTTTACAAATTTATCTAGGTAAATCATGCAAGAGGGAACATAATTTTTTATGAGTGGTAACAGTCCACCTCAGGCAAGTAGTGTGGCATAAGGTTGGAATATAGTTCCTGCATGCAGGACTATGATTATCACAAAAACAGGAGCAGGGTTATGCCTTGTAGAAGAAAACACTGGTGACTTCAAAACAGTGAAAAAAATTACAGAATCAAAGAATGGGTAAGATTGGAAGGGACCACAGTGAGTTATCTGGTCCTACCTCCCTGCTCAAGCAGGGTCATCCTAGAGCACATGGCACAGGAGTATGTCCAGACAATTCTTGAATGCCTCCAGTGAGGGAGACTCTACAACCCCTCTGGGCAACCTGTTCCAGGGCTCAGTCACCCACATAGTGCGAAGTTCTTCTCATATTCAGGTGGAACTTCCTGTGCATCGGTTTCTGCCTGTTGCCTCTTGTCCTATTGCTTGGCACTACTAAAAACAGCCTTTATAGCATAACACTAAAGAGTACTATGTGACTTGAAATGTTGAGGGAAAAATGAATTTTACATTAAGGCACTGCACTTTTCTTGTTTAAAAATCCATTTGCTAGTAGAAATTAAAGTCAAGAAAGTAATACAATTTATCAGTGTTATGCTTGGGATAAACAATCTTAAATTCATACTTCTCAAAATCAGATGTTATTGCTTAGTTAGGAAATCTTTATAACAACAGTATATGATATCTGGCTAAAAGTGTTAGTAGCCAAAATAATCTTAATTTTCTCCAAGAAGGCATAGCAATTGCTTTAGCATGGCTAGAATATAATGATAAGGAGGTTTTATGGAGTGCTTAAACTGTCAAGAGTCCTTGATTCAAATGAGTTATTGAATGGCAGCCCCATGAAAGAGGAAATTTAATTTAAAGACTGCTGTTGCAGAGTCATCAAATCAAGTTGTACTCCCCAAACTTTTGCAGCTGACATCATTATCAACGTTCCTGCATCTTGCAAGTATTGCCTCAGGTCTACAATACACCAAAATACTATCCATTGATTTGTCACAGGGAACAACAATCTCCCCGTGTGGACAATCACACTTCATGGGCCATCTGAAATAAAGTATTTTTAACACCTTAAATAGCTAGCTTGAAAAACTGCCATCAAGTAACTATGGTTGAGAATATAAACAGTGTACACTAGAGAGAAAAAAGATAAAGTTTTTACGAAAATGCAGTTTTTGTTGCCATCCTTTAATATGTACCACATTTTAAAGTTTCTGTCATGTGTTTAAAAGACATATTCAGGGCAACAGCTAAACAAAGCTTTCCACACAAGCTTAAATAATAAGGCTGGGAAAGGGCAGTCTGTTGGACTTCCTGTGGCTCTATGACTTTGGTCACAGGTGCTTGAGTAATCTTCAAAAATATCCCCCTTCTTCTCCCTTTGTTTGGAAACAAATACAGGGCCCAGAATGCAACTGAGCAATAGACTGCCTCTGCTGTCTGATGTCATAACTATTGTCCAGTAAGGCTAACAAGGTAACAGCAGTTTCATAGATTCTCTACAACCTCTACTATTAAATGGGGTCAAGACATGATCTGCAGAAGGACTTGAACTGAAAGCATTTCAAAGAGATTGCCAATACACTTTTCTATTATAAGAACTTATATGATAATACGAGGAGTCATAAACAATATGAAACATCTCGCTTCATGCTCCAAAACAATTGTTGTCTAAGATTAGGAGAGGATTCCTTTGTGGATATTACCTTATTTTAAACTAGCTGTACCTCCCTTAAGAAACTGGTTCTTCATTATCAGCAGCTGGGTAATAGTTTTTTTGGACTGCTGTTCACTTCTGATGTTTCAGGTTTTGCATGCCACTAAGGGCCAGGAGAGACCATCTAAGTTTCAAAAAGAAAAAAGAGGAAAAGTTTCCCCAATAAAAAGGTGTTTCTGCATTGCCACTGAATTCCTGTGTTGTGTCTATAGGTCTCCTTTGCTATTTGAGAACTGAGTTGTCAGACTTTGTTTTAAAGAAACCTTTCTGTAGTTTACTCATAGATTTGTAGAAGTAATCCTGTAACAAGAGGGAAATCTTATAAGAAGATACCCAAAAGCCTTATCACTAGGAAAACAGTGAACAAGATTTTGTTTAAAATAATCATAGAATCATAGAATGGTTGGAAGGAGCCTTAAAGACCATCTGGTTCCAACCCCCTTGCTGTAGACAGGGACATCTTCCACAACACCAAGTTGCTCGGAGCTCTGTCCAGCCTGTCCTTAAACACTTCCAGGAATGGGGGATCCACAGCTTTCCTGGGCAACCTGTTACAGCGCCTCACCATCCTCACAGTAAAAATTATTTTTCTTAATACCAAATCTAAACCTACTTTCTTTCAGTTAGACGCCATTCCCCCTTGTGTTGTCACTACATGCTCTTGTAAAATGTCCTTCCCCATCTTTCTTGTAGGCTCCCTTCAGGTACTGGAAGGCCTCCATTAGGTCACCCCAAAGCCTTCTCTTTTCCAGGCTAAACAAACCCAATTCTCTCAGCCTTTCCTCATAGGAGAATAATTTATAATATCATCTTAGAATATATCTTCTTACCTTCTTATTATAAGTACAGAGGTTATTCCTAATGATACAGATTCATTCAATTTACATATTTTAATATGCTTTATACACATAAAAAATAATAATTCGATTATCTAGCCTGACATCACAGCTTATCAAATTTTGCACTTTATTTTATCAAGCTAAGACAAAAGACCTCATAGATGTATCCTGAGTAAAAAGTTCAAAAGCACCCAGCTTCCTGAAAGAAAAATAATCAATTAAACTTGATATGACTGCATGAACTATCTCCATGATTAGAAGCAAAGTGAAACTGCACATTGCTTTGTAGAGCAAACTGGGCAGAAATTTTTGTAAACTGAAATCAAGACCACAATGAGTTTCAGTTCTTTTTCACACTATGGTAACTGTGGTCTTTTCTGTAAACATCACCAATTCTGTCCTCTAGAGGAGAGGAAAAAATCAAAAATCTATAATCACAGTATATTAATGCGGATATGCACTAAGTGAAGCAAAACATCTTGACTTTACAGGCATTTATTTTAATGCCTAAATTACGAGATATTATTATACACAGTGTGCTGCTATGAGGTGCACATGTGAGATTGTGAAGAGCAATAAAGTCTACTGTAACTTTATGTTTCTCCACTGTTTCTTAAAAGCCCAAAAGCTTGAGATTACAGAGTCTTATCCTCAAAGGCCAAAAAGGACATCATAATTATTTAGTGTGACCCTCTGTACTTTTCACTAGTAGAATGTCTATCACAAGTTAAATGAAATTGTATCTAATTTTTTTTAAGGGAACTATAACCCTTTCAAGCCTCCTTATAATCCCTGTATTATTTCTAGAATAATTACTTTAATTTTGATTCCCAGTAATTACCCTGTGTTCTGTTTCTGAGAGCATGATCAAAAAGATCTGTGCTGTCAGATATAATTCCCACATTTAAATACTTATACTCATTTTTCACCCTATCTCTTAAACTTCCCTTCAATATACCAGATAAATTTAATTACTTACACCTCACACTGTAATGCAAGATTCTCAGCTATATCTTGATTTTGGGGCTGTTGGGTTTTGGTGGTTTTGTTTTTGGTTGTTGTTTGTGGGGGTTTGTTGTTGTTGTTTGATTTTCTTTAGCTTCTGTTGTTCTTTTGTTGTTGTTGTTTAGGGTTTTTTTGTTGTTCTGGTTTTTTGCATATGTTCCCCAGCACTTACCATCTCCATTTCTCTTTACTATCTGTTCAAAGATTTTGTTAGCCCTCTTTTCACAGAAACATAGAAAGCTCAGATTGAGAATGTGATCTATCCTTCCCGTCTTCTGGCCTGCCTATCTCTCTTGAAGAGCTTGTAACTGTCCAACAGGGCACTACAGTCACAGGTCTCGCCCCGCCATGTTTCACTTATGCCAGTGATGTCAAACCTCTGTGACTGGGCCAAAGCTTGGAGCTCCTCTTGTTTGTTCCTAATACTGTGTGCACTGCTGTAGAAAAAAATTCAGGTGTGGTACATTGTAGCCAACACCTTGTGAAGCAGATTGAGGAATCAATCCCATGAGTGCTCTTTTTTCAAGTTTTGGCGCACCATTCTATCACTCATCACTGGCGAACCTGGTTCCTTTTATGATGAGGTACCCCACCTGGTTGATCAAGGGAAGCCAGCTGATATAATTTTTTTGAATTCAGTAAAGCTTTTGATACTGTCTCTCACAGGATCCTTCTGGACAAAATGTCCAGCACACAGCTGGATAAACACATCATGTGATGGGTGAGCAATTGGCTCACAGGTTAAGCACAGAGGGTAATAGTGAATAGGGTAACATCAGACTGGTGACCTGTCACTAGTGAGGTTCCACAGGGCTCCATCTTGGGCCCTGTGCTCTTTAACGTCTTCATAAACTACTTGGACACAGGACTGGAAGGGATACTAAGCAAGTTTCCAGCTGACACAAAACTGGGAGGAGCTGTTGACTCCCTCGAAGGCAGGGAGGTGCTGCAGAGAGACCTCAACAAACTATAGGACTGGGCAATCTCCAATCATATGAAGGGGAAGTGCCAGATTCTGCACCTGGGATGGAGCAACCCTGGATGTTCATACAGACTGGGGAATGAGATGCTGGAAAGCAGTGCCATTGAAAGGGAGCTGCGGATCCTGGTTGATGACAAGTTGAATATGAGTCAGCAGTGCCCTGGCAGCCAGGAGGGCCAACCATGTCCTGGGGGGCATCAAGGCAAAACATTACCCAGCAGGTCAAGGGAGGTGATTGTCCCTCTCTGGTCTGCACTGGTGCAGTCTCACCTTGAATATTTTGTGCAGTTTTGGGCACCACAAGATAAGAAAGATATTAAGATGTTAGAGAGTGTTCAAAGGAGGGCAACAAAGATGGTGAAGGGCCCTGAGGGGAAACTGTATGAAGAATGGCTGAGGCCACTTGGCCTGTTCAGCCTGGAGGAGACTGAGGGGAGACCTCATTGCAGTTACAGCTTCCTTGTGAGGGGAAGTGGAGGGACAGGCACTGACCTCTTTTCTATGATGACCAGTGACAGGACGTGAGGGAATGGCCTGAAGTTGTATCAGGGAAGGTTTAGGCTGGATATTAGAAAAAGGTTCTTCACCCAAAGGGTGCCAGGGCGCTGGAACAGACTCTGTAGTGAAGTGGTCACAGCACCAAGCTGGACTGATGATACTCTCAGGCACATGGGGATGATCCTGTTTGGGGCTTAGGGTTGGACTCAGTGATCCTTGTGGGTCCTGTCCGACTCAACATATTCTATGATTCTATGAATACTTAAAATCTAGTTCTAGTCATTGTTATTTTAAGACACCTTTGATATTCTGTAGATACAAATGGCTTTCTTTAATTCACATATTCCTCTTCATTTTGACATATTAAATCAATTTTTCTGGATTTTAACAATTTCAATCACTTGATTTGGGCTACCATAATCGTAATCCATCCATTATTTTTTAATAGCCTACCAATCTTGGGATAATTCTCAAACTGTATACAATACACACTGATAAAGCTAGGTACTTTTTAGCAAATTTCATAACTTTCACCCCTTATTTCCTAGTGGAAATAAGAATTGTCATGTAACAATTCTAAACAATCTAACTTCCTTTTTTCTTGAGTTACTTTTCATACAACTTTCGCATAACTTTTCCTTTGTTCATCCTCTTTAAGGATCCATAAACCTCCAAGGGCCATAAAAATATAGGTAGAGAGAGATTAGAACTGGAACAAGGAAAAGTATCCAAAATCCTGGATATCAATTTCAAAACAACAGTTTCTAATCCCACTGAGTCATATCAGTAAATTTCATAACATGCAAGTATTTGATTCAAAATAAACTTTCGACAAAAAACCAAAAACCACAAAAAAAAGGAGCTATCTCTTTTATATTATAATTATAATCTCTAGTTCATTACCAGTGAAGTTCCAAATTTACAAATCCATTCATATACATGAAATGATGATTGAGATAGTTAGTTTGTTATTCTGTGTTATATTCTTTTCTGGATAATGGGACAATATTTGCAAATCTCACTGTTTCCCAGTTTTCCAAGATAAGTTAAAAATTGGCAATGATTCATTAGTTCCTTTGAGACTTCTGAGCATAAATTACGTAGCTAGTTCATTTGAAGCATTCTCCAATGGGAACAGATTTTTTTATCTGCTTTATTCCAGATAAAAAATATTGTGTTTCCATCAACATTTGAATGGTTTGGCCCTAAATCAGCCATTATCTCAGCTTCTCTTACTCTGAATGAACTTATAACCTTTCTGTGAAAGATACAACGCAGTGTACAATTCTTCTTTTTCCCAGTAGATAATTCTGTAATCTTGTAGCTCAGATGAAACAAAAACATCCAGTAAGTTGTGTACATGCTTCTTTCCTAAACCTAGCTTTTCCTAGCAGTCCCTCTCCCTTTCTCTGTTCTGTCTTCTTCAGGAATTTCCTTCACATCTGAGTTTGGTAAGGTGTCAGAGTCCCTCTTCCAAAAGGAAAGGTCACCTTATTTCTCGTTTATCTAGTTTTGTCCCAGATAATGAAGAAATATACACTGAAAAATCTGTATTCTATATTGTTCTCTGCAATGCTGGAGAATTCTTTTCAGCTGTGACATGATTAGACAAACAAATAAACTGTTAATACATTCAGGACAGGTTAATTCAGAATGAGAGAGTGAAAAAAGGGACTCGGAGAAGCTACTTTCTTAATTGGAAATGTCTAGGGAGTAAAAACTGGGAATAAAATTAATATTTTAGAGCAGTACTTTGGCAGCAAGTCATTTTTGCTATGTTGATACTTTTATATGTGTTTGGATGTTTTTGTTGGCATCTGTAAATTCCAGAATTATTTCTGCTGTCAACAGCAAAAGTTCTATAGTGGCTTCACTGGCTATAGTCAATGATTCTTCAAGAATTAACCAAATATACGAGAATTTGCAAATAAAAGTTAAGAAATATGATTACTAAGTCTGGGAAGAGGAGAAATGGGATCATACAGGGAAAAATGTGAGGTTGAAGAGAGAGTAATGGAGTAAAAGTGCTGTGTGATTGGAAAGTGAAAGAGGAGAGTTGGAACAGGTTAGCAAAAAGACTGTTGTCAGCTGACCTGTAAAATTCTTAAATCAGCAGACACTGAGTAAAATGAACGAAGAGAAGGGACAGGACAGATTATGCAGGGAAAAGAGTGGCATAGTAAGGCAAAGGGGGATGAGAAAACTTTGGGAGGTTTGATAAAGAAATATTTAAAGAGAGAGGAGTACAACAATCAGAGCAAGGATAAAAGAAACTTGAATTTGGATGGAGAAAGTAAGTAAACACAGACATTATCAACCTAATACTTATTGTTACATTGTTACTTAAAGCCACTAAATGTGATTCTCTTTGAATCTTCATTTTTACAGTTTCATGTTGAGGAAAATAGATACAATATTACTTTTAAAATATTACACTAAAATGATGGGTTGGATGGGGCCTTGATCAACCTGGTTTAGTGGTAGGTGTTCCTGTCCATGATGGAGGGGTTGGGACTAGATGATCTTTAAGTCCCCTTCAAACCCTTAACATTCTACAATGCTCCGATTCTATGATATTAGGGCTGCCAGCTCAAGCAGATCAATACAGATCTTGTTTATATTACAGCTGTTACCTATCAAACTAATATGAAGTTTACATTCCCCACTCCCCCAAACCAAAATACTGTTATACCACCTTTGACTAGGTTGTGCTGTTCTGCTCTTTACACAGAAAACAACTGAACCAGATGATCAGGGGATTGCATGTATAGATCAAATTAAACTTAAAATACATAAACCAACTTATACAATTGCAATAGTTTCTTCAGGCCCACAAAAAAATTACATGAAATATGAACTAATATACTTAGGGCCTCTACAATCTCAAATCTAAATGTGTTTTCCTAATTATTTACACCTAAATTAAATACTAAGTTGAAATAAAATAAAATTAATGTATCAGAGAACTGTAAATTACATTTAGACTATTGAAAACTCCAAATGAGACAAAATGAGAAAAATTTCTACTATTTTTTTCAGTTTTCTTATTTAAGAGGTATACTTTCTAATCCCAGAAAATCTCATGTATTTATTTTATATAAGAGCAATTAAAGCTATTTCAAAGTATATGAGTGTTTTAAAGCTCTTTATATTAACTTCATACTGATTTACTGTGATTATTGCTGATATATTAAATTCATTTAATCAACTTTAATATGACGAAACTTTAAAAAAATTGACACCAGTCAAAGCTAGTTCAAAATATCTTAATATGATTTAAAAAAAAAAAAACAACTAGCTGAAACAATTGCTTCATCTCTCTACAATGGAATGAAATAGTGCATCATTGCTCTGAAGTTAGAATATGAATGTCTGATAATACACCAGATACATATGATGCACTAAATTTAATTTTAATATTCATTTTTATGACTCAGTTCTTTTCCAAAGAGGTCAATTTTAAGTTATTCTAATTTTAAAAAAAGCTAAAAACTCTAATATTAGACCTATGTAGGTAAGTTGTTGGCCTGGGTTCTTCATTTAGTTCAGCTTTAAAGGTCTGCCTTTAAATATGATTTGGTTCATATGTAAAATTCTTTCATTCTAAGTCTTTAGGAAGATTTGTCTCTGCACAGCACTAGAAGGAATTAAAATAAAAAAGGCATGATAGTGTATGTGTAGAAGTGGAAAAGCAGTGAACAAATAATGATAGAGACACAAGACATTGGCCCAGATGCACAGAAAGAAATACTTGATGCAAGCAGTGAGGTTTAATTAGGCTGTAACTTTTAGCAATTTAAGTCAGCTGGGACCTGCCCTTCAGTAACTCAGACCACAAGGGTAATCATTACTAACGTTTCCACTTACTGGACAGCTGCTGCCAGTATTCACCACTTCACAGTTAGTCGAGCCAATTTCTAGGACCTCACATGTAAGAAAGGCTACTGAAAGCTATAACCCTGTTTTCCTCTTCTTTAGATGTGGCTTTTCTTTTCATCTGCTTTAACTCTATTCAAACTGCCAAGCTGTGACAATGTGTGCAGCACTCAAACCCACTCAGCAAGCTGTGGCTATAGGGATGGTAAAAATACCTACTATTTCCATTCTGGCACCATGAGAAATACTCTATTCCACTTCCAAAGAAAGTGAAGGTGCAATGCCCATATAACTGTAATTTGTAATTAGCAACCGTAATTGTAATTGTAATAATAATTCTATAGCAGCCACATCAGAAGGAAAGGGCTCAGTCTGATGGTGAAGCTTTTTACTACCTTTTCCTTGTGTTGCAGAGATTAAAAACTAAACGTTAAAAACCAGAAAATAAAGATATTATATTTGAACACTTACTCCTTCACAGTTTTGCTATATATTCTATTCCTATTATTTCAGTGGGCAAAATAATGGCTGCACAGTGCCTATATAAGCCCCTATATTGATGTTCAAAGTCTTTTTCATAGGATCTCTTTCTATTTCCTTCTATTTCTGCTGCTACAACAGCCTCTGAGATGCTTGAAGCACACCATCTACAGTAAACTATGAATAAGAGAAGTTCTGTTAAGTTTAAAAGACTAAAGCAAATCAAAATATTTTTGGTTTCTATTTCTCATTAAAATGTATTAATCTGTAGCATATCTTGAATGAAGGTTGGCAAATTGTTTTAATAGGTTTGTGAGTAGAAGCCAAACATGTAGTTTAGCAATATTTATATACACCCTCAGCTGAGAAATTAGGCTGCAGAAGTGTTAAAAATAAATAAATAAATATTTAATCCCTACTGTTTTAAAAATTCAATGAACTATTTAAGATGGAATAAAGAAAAATAGTAACCTGTGAAAAGTTCAAAATTATACAAAAATAGATCTACAAATTTCCTGTCTGTTAGGACAGAACATAAATACTGTAGCAGATTTACCTGCTCCCTTCCTGAAAGTAAAATCAGGTTATAAGTATTTGTAGAGAGCACAAAGTTTGCTATTTGGAAATCTTCAGTGGGTAAATCTTGTAGTATTTTTGCTTTCCCTTGGTCATTGTAGAGAATAGATCCTTTTCTCCCCCCGTCCCCCAGAGGGATCTTTCTCTTCTTTTCTATTAATAAAAACTAAACCTTGAGCCCATATGTGTGTGAAGGAGGAAAAAGAAATAGGATCTAAGAAAAGTAAAAAGTTTGAAGGCAAGTGGAAATCGACAAATAAGTGTCAGAGTAGAAAATGATGGCAGTTTGCCAGCCAGCTGTGAAAACTAATTCAGCTTTAGATAAAGAGATTTTAAGGGGGGAAAGGACAAGAAAACTTCAGAAAAAAGAAGACTAAAGGAGCGAAGAATAAATCCTTAGAGCTGTGTTAAAGAAGAAACATAGGCAGCGCTTTGTTGTTTTAACCGCAGAACTGCAAGAGCGGCTTTTCATTGAGACTTTGAATAGCGCCAAAGAAACAGCCAGATTAAAGTGGAAGCACGAAAGGTTTCCTTAATGCAGTAGCTTATAGACCAGCCCTTCAAAAAGGGTTTAAAGATAAATTTTTCTAGACAAATAGAAATTATTAATGTCAGTAAAAATTTTCTTCATCAGTCTACACATGGACATAAAAATAACGATGTTACACACAGTCCTGTGTACAAATTCATGGTGAGAAGTGACTGAGATTGTTAGACAAAGAAAATTAAGTATTTGAAAATATGAGTGGAAGTCACTTTTCCCTGGAAAAGTATTTTAGTGAGTCTGTATGTAATCCTCAATATTTTCTTTTTTTTTTTTTTAAGTACATCATGGTTGTTATTTTATGGTCAAAGAGCATGTAAAAGAATGAAGTGATGAATGCTGTCTGGTTACAACAGCAGACCAAAAAAGCAATCTGGTATATAAAATAACATGAAGGAACATGGTCACGGGCTTGTCCTCTCATCTATCACTAGGCCTCTTAATCAGGCAAGTCAGTATGATGTACTGCTACTGGTTATTATGTAGAGATCTAATGATTCCATCTACTGTACCCAACTACAGCATACTCAGAATTTCTCTTCAGACAAAATATCCTGACCAGTCAGAATATACAAAGTATACTGGTCCCCTCTGGGTGCCCTCAAAACACCACCTCTGAAGTCACAAGAGGATTCCCTGAGAAGGCTAGGCTCTGAGAGTGAGCTCACCTGTGCCCTCTGTATGAACCAGATCCTTTCACCTCCATTTTTCATGGTGTGACTCTGATGCATGAAATTCCCAGAGCAGCAAAGCATGACTCTGCAGCTTTCATCTTGCATGAGTAGAAGGCACAAGCTCTTTCACATTGCAGTATGCACCTTAGGTACGTGAAAAATCTGGCATTAAGAAGACAAGAACAATTTATTTTATTTGCCTCAAATAAAAAGTCTGGACATGTATAACTGCCATAAAAGTGAGAGTTATCATTTCATACAAGCTTAGGCAAATAAGGGATTTAAGGTATATTTTATTTTTTATGGCTATGTTTTCCAACACTCAGCTGTTTCAGATTGACAATGAAATTCCTAATGGTAGTTGCTTGTTTTTCTTTGGGGAAGTTCCTTTGGCAGTTTTTTATCACCTTAGTAGTTGTTCTGCTACTCATCAGTGCTGAAGACTATACTTTCACTGAGGACAACAAGTGAGGATGTTGACTTTGTGCCTTCCACAACCTATAACACCCCAAACTTTGTCACCATCCTTATTTTTTATTATCTTTCCCCATTCTTAATTTTTCATTCTATATTTGTGCTAGTTTTTCATATTGGATATTTTATTTGGCTTTTCTGAATTGAACGTGCTTTAATTAATTTTCTGCGTGTTTATATAACTATTTTGTCCATGGGGTATGCATATCTTATGGTATGTTCTTGGAACATGTCCCCCTGCGTGAGCAAACCATACCCAATGATAAACTACAAGAAAAGGAAAATTATTCCAAAAATACAACACTGTTAGTTCACATCCTCCCTGCAACATGCAATTTTCCTCCAAAGTCTTTTTGAGACCTTACCAAAAAAGAAAAAAATTGAGAGAGAGATAGAAAACAAACTATTTCAAACTATTTGAGACAACATTTGGTCTGGAAGATTAATCTCACAGGTTTCAAATGGTATTCTCCCCATCAGTGTCCATGGGTCCATCAGAATGTCTTCCAAATTATTATCTGTCAGTTGTGATGGGGAATGCAAAATCCTTGGAGTAAGGACAGTATGTATATAGCATTGAGAACAGTGATACTGCTTGATAATGGAAAGGAGTTTTATTATCATCTACCCTACTGTTTAAATGATGTTATTTGTAATTTGTAGGGTAAAGATGTTACTAACTGCTTAATGAGAATTTGTGAGTCATGAAAAACTAACAGAAAGGCACCTGTTATGACTTTCCACCCTGTTGTTCCAGTTATTTAATAATAATTGCAGAAAGTGACAAGGGATGTCTGTCACTCCCATTGCTTTATCAGACGAATACCTCTACTGATATTAAGGAAGTTACTAATATGAACAAGTGTTTGTGGACTCAAACTATTCTATGCTTCTATAACAAAAGACCTTAAACTGGCAATGACTGAACTGCGGTTCTAGGACCAAAGGAAGAGGAACTGCTGATGTGGCTGCCCTTTTGTGTGTCAAGTTCAAACCATATTAGATGGGTTCCAGGATACTGGGGGTGTTACTTGAAAGCCTGTGATCTCCCAAATACATAAAACCACATTTATGGCATATGGATTCTAAAATAATTTTTAATATGGATGTCCATGTGTGATTCACTGCTGTACTGCTTCTGGACTGTTGATTGAAAAATAGTGTGCAATATTGTTATGATATTGTAACCTTGTCTCTGATAAAATCAGTCAATGTTAAGAGAGCTGAGTTTTTTTTAGATTTGTCAGACCATAAAACTGTAATATTAATGTTGCCTTTAACAATATCTAGTTACTATCTGTTCCTATTCAACAACTGTCTTTATTTTTATTGGCTTTAGTTACACTGTGTTTTTTAGAAAGTGTTCTATGAACCGACTTTTCTGTAATCTCTTTAAAGCTTCATTACCTTTTGGATGACATGGTAATTTTCATTTCTATATTTGTAACTGCCTTTTATTCAACTTTTTCACTTTGATTTTTCTCTACAGAAGTGCATATGTTTACTCATTTATTTGGATAACTTTTAATGAAAATTTGCATATTCACAAGGACACTCTAGTACTTTTAGACAAGTTGTGTTTGCTTTCTTAAAAACCATTTTGAAAGCTGGCCCTGTCCAGCCCCCTTTAAAAATAATAAAACTGTCCCTCTGAGATATAGCTAAGATCTTAGACGGTAAACGAATTGGTACGAGAATGAAACACAGATACTTTGCAGTCGTGTAACATAGCTTTGATAGCCTTTGCAAACCATACTAGAGTAAGGCCCTCTCCATGACTCAGAGATACCTCAGGTACTATAAGACTGGCTTACTCTTGGAAGTATATTTTTCTCATATCTTAAAATTACAGGTGGAAGACAGAGTAGTGTATGAGAATTTTGATGAGGGTAGTTTATAAAATTTTTGTCTTCCTGTGAAACAGTTTGATAAGATTTTACAAAATTTTGCAAAGCTTTTTGCTCTGTTTGTATTAGTAGCCAGTTTTCTTTCAAAAATCAGAGGCAGAAATTATTGTTTCTTTTTTTGGATACTTGATGTCAATCATAAGGGCCTGAATTTTCTGTACCATGGAGATACCTTTAAATAATCTCTGTTCAGAATATTTTTCTTCTGTCATATTTGAAAAGGAGTGGGTGGCAAGGACTTTAGAGCTATCTGGATATAAAGCAAACAAAAGGTAGCAGAGGCACATGAATTATACAAGTTCCTCAGAAATGCAGAACTGGAAAACTCCTAAGTTTTTTTAAAAATTACTTACTTTGAGCATACTGGCATTTCATTTACTGGCTTTCCTTAACAATATTACAGTTGAACAACAAGACTGCTCCATTTTTTTTGAAAAAAAAAAGTAATGTTTATCTATCCTTTTTACATGAAAGCTTTTTAAACAACAAAAAACTCAATTCCCTTTCAGTTAGTTTAAGGAACTAAACCAAGCGTAAATCTCACCAATAAATGCACTGCTTGCATTTAAGACTGAATTCATGCCACTGGAGCACTGCAGCACTTAAACTTCTTTTCCCGAATCGGAATCTTTATTTGCAAATCACCAAGTGCAAAGACTACAGAGAGGCTGTAGGAACATCCTGATTTTGATTGCAGTTGTTTTTTGGTAACATATCTTACCTGCATCAGAGGCTTCAGCTGATAAGCAATAATTTCATTTTTCTACCCAGTCTTTCTTGCTGTTTTTTCCCTCTTTATGCTTTATGCCAGTGTTCTACCACTCCAACAATGCATGCAATATCCTGGCATAAAAAGACGTAATAGAAATACTGCTTGTCCAAGTAAAATTATTGTTTTGTTTCATTCTCAAATTTAATACAGTTTAATATCTTTTTGTCCCCAAGTTTTTGCTTTGCTACCTAACCCATTAATGGTATCTGACTTCTTAATGATTTTTCAAATTTCTTTGGCCATCAATAGGATACAGTATTAGTTTTGTAATCTGAAAGTCAGTTTTGTCAACTAAGTAAAATATTTTTGATAAAATTAACTCTCTCAGAGAATTCTAATAGGTTTGTAATTGATTAATTTAGAGTTGAACAGGCTAAAAATGTTCATAAAATCCACACTGTTATTAGGAAGTGCTAGGAGAAGCACCTGCTCTTCTTTCTTAGTGTGTTTCTATTCAGCGGTACCCACAAATCATTCAGTGTGTCCATTACTCTGTTACTGGATGTAGGAGCCTAAGGCCTGCCTAGATTATGCTTTAAAATTTGCAGTGTTTTATGATGTTTGCTTTTTACCATTGTTGCTCGTAAGCATCTTCTGTGAATATCTGTAGATGCAAATTAATAGCAAACTATCTCATATGCAGAGTATTATTATTGTACTACTAGTAAATACATATTTTTTCCCAACATTTAAGTAAATTATTGATTACAACAATTCCACCAATTCCAATTTCTTTTCTTTTCCTAAAAGATGTCTTAAAATTGCTAACAATATATTACTAAGGGTATTTTTGCATAGGTGACAAAGAGCCATGCAGCCTGGCTGGCCCCTGGGTGACTATAACGTGTCGGCTCACCGTGTCAGTCTGTCGGGGCAGGGCCTGGCACCCACTGCCTGTTCCAGCCCCAGCCAGGAGCAGGGCAGCGGTGGGGACAGCCCTGGGCATCAGGCAACTTTTTGGGTACAGGAATGGGCTGAAGGCATTCTGGGACATGGGGCTGCAGGGGGGCCCCACAGGGGCTGGGCAGGGTTGTGGGCAGCTGAAGACCGGCCCTGCTGCTGCATTGCTGGGGCAGGGGCTGAGAGCCCTGAGGGCTGACATGGACTTCTAGGCCACCAGTGGGATGAGGGAGGTCCCAGAAGGCTGACATGGGGCCCTGTGGGCAGGGTGGGGGAAGTCCCATCTTGGGTTCCCTCAGGTGTCCTGGGTGGTGGGCTGGGACAGGCAAGAACTGAGTGCTGTCAGGGCCATTCAAGCAGGAGTGTTATGCTCCCTGTTCTGTTTTTGTTCCCTCGAGTAAAATATCATCTACGTTAATTGCATAAATGCTATTAATTGAAATTCTCATTTAAGCCTGTCCATGATATTTCAGATGAATAAGTGAATTTATATATTATATATGAGTTAGTACACATATTCATTGTTGCTGTTGTGAGCTTGTACTTAAGACATCATCATTACAGATGACGAGACAAAACTCTGTTCTCTTTTTTGATCTGCAGAGGCATTGCAAATCTTATGTAATCCTTACATAGATAGATTTCTTCACATGAGTTTGCTCCTTTCAGATTATTAATTTGTTATGTAAATATTGTTTTATCTTTAATTATTTACTAAAGGAAATCCTTGCAATAAATAATCCTTAGGCCTGATTACTAAAAAATCAAAATATGACCTATGTTTCAAGTAGCAGACAAAAAAACCCAGTATTTCTGGGCAATAATATTTGTCTGTGCAAAGTAAACAGATTATTTTTAATAAATACATGCAGTTCTCCAATTTGATAGCTGCTTTTGCCTGCATTGCCCATTCCTTGTAATTAATTGAGGCCTAAGAAATTGCTTCCAGAACATCTGATATAACGTTTTTATCCAATTAAGTCAATAATCACAAGGATTTGGAGTTCTCCACTAACACATTATAGTTCAATATTAGTTGATACTAACTTGTCAGCTTAAGTGGATTAATAGCTGGATGTCATTAGCAGGTTGTGTGAAGGTTCCTAATCCATTTTAGGATGAAGCTAGACAGGTTAGTTTAAATCATCTTAGTGGGGTTTCAATTAGCCTAAACCCATACTATGTACCAGTATGATGATATACACATATGTCTTTTAAATCTGTATTTACTTCAGTGGTTTCTCTCTCAAATGCATTAGTCAGCATCTCTTTGTTGAGAATAAATACCCTCCTGTGTCTGTCAGCTGAGCTGTTCCGTGTACTCACACCTGCATCCACTGCAGTCAAGTTATCAAAACATCATTACTAGTTTAAGCTGTATCTGAAATACTTTATAGGGAAGGTATCATAAATTCTATATGAGAAATTATATTTCAAAACATTAATTCATTATTTGAGCTATGTTATATTTCTAAGAAGTTACATTTAACAGAATGAAATTTCATTTAAATGCTACAGATTACAGGGAAATCTCTTTACCTGAAATACTTCTGTGTGCCTCCTTAAACTTCAACAGACCTACACTGATACATGCAACTGAAAATGCAGCAGGAACATCACAATGGTGGAGAATGCATCAAATGCACATTTCATCTTCTGAATATTTATGGAATAATATGAATTATTCTGTCCTCTAGTTGTAACTACCCTGTGGTAACTGTTGAAAATAATTAATTTACTACTCGAGTAATTTACTGTTATCAGTGTGGGTAACATTCTAAGTCATTCTCCGCTTATTTACTGAGGAAAAATGTATTAGATATATTCTGATCCCCCACAACTCCCTGTACTGTAGTCATGTCATGTGGCCACGTGAATTAACATGCTTATACTCAGAAAGCAGCACTTCAGACAGCTGAACTCTTTTGTTTGATGGTGCATCTCCCTTTTAGGCTTGTCTCCTTTTATGCCCACCACCATTCTTGCTCTGCTTTTTCTCTGTTATTGCACAGTGATTCACTCCATCATCCTTCTCACAACTCCTTGCTGCAAATTAGCCTTGGGTATAGCTGTTCTGCAGCTTCTTAACCACATACACCTGGAGTCCCAGAAAGCAAAATGGTCACTGAAGAGACATTTCAAGAAACAGTAGGCTGAGGCTCAGCTATCTTCTCCACTGTTACACATAAGCCAGGCATGAGAGGTTACTTTTTGCAAACCTTTCATCTTTTGAGGCACAGCATTAAAAAACACCGGATTTCTAATGCTTGACAGAGTTCAGCGTAAGACAGCAAAGTCGCTAAAAAACCTAAATCATTAGATTTCATAATAGCTAATTTTTTCAGGGCAGCATGGAGAGGTATTGAATGGGTTAAGGAGAGGGATGGAGTGAGAGAAAGAATGACCCGGTAATGTCAGTCTATTTCATGGACTGATACAAACAGCTGTCCTTAAATTACAACTTGCTGTTGCTAAGTTTCTGTCCTGCTGTGTGTTTTCTGGCCTACTAGAAGGTGATTCCTTTGAATGAAAAAATAAACTTTTTTGGATTAAATGTACATGAACCGAAGTTTGGACTATATCTACCTTCAAAAAAAGGGAGTTTTTCTTACTGGTCATGGTTTGGCGGCAAACCAAATACTGGTGGTTGTTGGGAAATGGACAAGGTAAGGCTCCCTTCATTTATCAATCAATGTGGAAACATATTTCCTCAGCATCCACTGCAACCATTACCAGGGGATCCAAAATCCAATAAAATCCGGTTCCTCAGAAGAAGGAATTCTGCAAGCGTCAGCCCCATAAACATCATCCATTCCTTTTGGGCAGTTAATAAGGAGAGTCAAATTTGCACACTTGTATTAGCCCAATTTAGTTTCACGAAGGGAGAATTCAAATTTTTTATCCTCGATAAAATATTTGTGCAACCATATTAAGCTCTTTTCTGCTCCAACTCTTCAATTCCACTGTATCTTCCTCCCCTTTCTTTATTGTAAAAGGAAATAAATAATCAATATAAGAATCTTCATTATTTATTTTGATCTTTCATTATTTGAAAGTTAGAATATAGTTTTAATAATTTTTAACTTAGCTATAGAAAGATTTGATTTGTTAAAAGAAAAAAGAAAAAAGAAGAGACTAAAACATGCATATAAGTCTCTGTCTTATACAAAATAGAGTGCAAGGCCTTAACACAATACGTGCTGTTTGAAATGCTGTTCGTCTTCTGTATTCCGTATCTTTAAGAGTGTTCCCCCTTGGAGCACTGAGACAGTGTTTAGAGGATTTATAACAGAAGTTCTGGGAAGTGAAGGAAAGCAGTACATACAATATTTTTAGAGTAAGGATTGCTTTTCAGCTACTTCTGAGGAATATAACAAAGTCGAAACAAAAGTAATGCTTCATGCTTAATGAGACAGAAACAAATTCAGAGTTATGTTAGATGCTTTCATTACAATAGCAGTACATCTGGATCTGTAAATCCAAATGGAACTGCATTGAACATCACATTTACATTCTTTAAATTTTTTATGTTCTTTTGTTCTTTATGTTCTCTTTGTGTCTGCCCGAATTAAGGTGTAAATGAGACCATATGCTGAAGTCAATAGTACAGAATTTTATTTAACATAAATGTGAAGTAGAGATAGAAATAGAAAAAAAGGTGGTGGGTGGGAGAGAAAGAGAGTAACAGAGGGACAGATTAAGTAGAAAATGTATAACCTCTCCATGGATTCTGATGGCATCCCATTGATCTTCTTATGATCTCAGCAGTGAAGGTTCCAGTCTCGTCAAAGTCATGGTTGCAGTCTGGATCCGTCAAGGGAAGCCCAAGGCAGTGAGGGAAAAAGCCCATGAAACGCAGAGTTGATAGGGGGTTTATTATGCTTAGGCTAGGTGGGAATGCCCCGGTACCTCCCCTGCGTGGGGAGTTTTATACTGGATGATGCAATATTGGATCACAGTACACTGCAGGAATCTGACACCTTCTAAGATGTTACAGCCGCCTGTTACATCAGTGCTTTTGAGTGCATTATGGCCCATTATGGCCCATCAGCAGAGATATATATCTTTAGGGTAGGTGTGAATTGTCGTGATGCTTCCCCAGACAGTTATCACAGCCGAGTCATTTGTTTAAGGACAAAGAAACGCGACCCCACCTCGCAGGATTTGCCTCTTTCTTTATCTTGTTCAACACTCAGTTTGTAGCTCCAAATGTCGGGTGTGCCCGCCCTCAGCACCTGGGTGGTTACTTGGCACACCATCAGCTTGCACCTTGATTGTTTGAGCCATCAGCATTCCAGTCTCTCACACTTGTGGATAGATTCTTCTCCTAGGATAATTGGACAACAGTACCATCTTTATCTTATCTCAAGTTCCCTTCACAGTCCAAATTAGTAGACATATTCAGGGTGGAGTGGGCTTCAGCGCACAGTTGTTTCTTTGCACAATTTGCTACAGTGGACAAAAGCCTTTTAGTGATTTTAACAATGTTTAAGCAATTAACTATTTCAGTCTCTCACAACTATGGAAATTATGAAAAAGCATGACACTAAAATGAATGTGGAGTTTATTTACATGTTTTATATTTAATATAAAAAGTAAGATTCTTGAAATTCTTTGTATGTACTTAATGTTTATGGTAACATTATTATGGCTTAGTTATTCAAGGCTAGAAGAAAAAAAAATCTGTTTTTTTTACTGCATCTTTTTAATCTGTCCTCAAATAGTGTGATCTCTGTCCATATTGAAGTATAATTATGTTCCAAAAAAGACACAGCATGATTTAGAGCACAGATAATCTCTCCTCAGTCACTCCTGATTTTGTGATTGACCATCTTGACTCACTCTGGACTATGTTTACAGAGAATCAGAAGCTCTAAAGAGCATAGTACTGAGACATCAGTATAGCTTTAGACTATGACAGCAGAGTTCAACTTACATTATTGGTTTGGGCATTCGGCCAACATTACTGGAGCTCTTAGCAACAGTGTGAGACAAAGAAACAAAGAGAGAAAGCAAGGAGGCAGTAATGAACCCTTGTGCTGGAGCAGAAGCTAGGGGCAGCAATGGTGTGGTTGAAAAAGGTGGAGAAACACTGCTATGCTACACATTTTCTAAGTGGTTAAAGCTTTTCTATTTCATACAGAAAAATATATCCAGATTTGTAAGCATGTATATTTTTAGGGATGCACACACACAACACAAACACAAACATAAATATGTTGCTGTATAAACATTAATTTTGTATTTTTAAGTGTCTAGATATTAGGAGAAATTCAAACAATGTTTTTATACTTAATTCCCTGAAATGTGTGTTGGCGGATATTTTTGAGAGGAAAACAAAGTAAAATGGATACTCTGAGCTACTGCAGTTTGCCAAACTCTTTAAATTTATTCAGGGCATCTTAGGAACATATAAATAAAGACAAAGTGGCAAAATATCCAAGTGCTTGTCAGATTTAAGGAAACAACATATATTTCCCCCCCCCCCGGAAAGGAATTATTTAATTTAAGAATGTTTACTGGCATCAGTGTTGGTTTTGCTGGTAGACAGTGAGTAAACAAGTTATAATGCCATCTACAATAACTTAAAGTCTTAGCTTGCTGCTGTCAAATTCAAGGGCAAAGCTCCTATTGACTTCACTGGAGCAGGGATGAAGAATGGGACTAAATAAAGTTCAAGCTAGCTTGAAATTTATGGCACACAAGCTCATTCTTATTGTTGTAAATGTGTCTGATATGCCACTTTTCTATACAAAGAGATAAACGTTTCTGAGCATTTGTTATTTTACATTTGTACTTTACTGAGCGTGGCAGTTTTTATTTCTAACACCAGCCTAATTTTCCTGAATTTTTTTCAGTAACGTTATTCTGTTTGGTTTGACATTATATTTTGGACTTTTAGACCCAAATTGCAGATGTTTACAATAGGCTAAGAACAAGAAAAAAGGAGGTTTTAAGACTAACAGTTTCCATTATAATGCCTGCTAATCTACTTAACTGAATCCTTCTTTCTCAGATAATTTGCCTTCTCTGTTCTTTTCATTTTTCTAAACCAGCATTTGTTGTGGAGCTTATTAAATTTATTTTGCACCCTATGTATTTTACTATGTTGAACTAATGGTCTTCAAAATTCTTATATATGTTAATTCCTGAATTGCTTTATATCCAGGACTCGACTGCTTTTGCAGTTGCAGTTGTCTGCATTAAAACACTTGCGTGACAATTATCGCATATCCCAATTCTATCCCTTTTCTTTAACTATACCTAAAAAAGAGTCATCTTGATAACTTTAAATCAAACTGGAAATAAGAAAATCCATATATAGCACATTCATAAGTCCATGTGTTCAGGTGTTTATTCAGTTCCTATTTCTTTCTCTGTGTTCTGTTTTTCAGCTAATAACTGATCTTTTTATTCTTTTAAACTTTCCCTTAGGAACTGTCTATTAAATTAAGAACTAATTTAAGAATAGCATTCAGTCCAATCACAGTACTTTGAAAGTTAGTACTTTATAAAAAACTTACTTTCAATTTTGGAAACTGCAGATTACCCATCATCTCTTATGCCTCAATGGAAACCTAAAATGGGAGAGTTCCTATAACCTTGAAAGCCTCATGAAATAACAGGAAAAGTGGTGTTTATTCCATTTATCTGAGAAACTAAATCCTTCACTTCTCACATATCTAAAATGTTCACTAATATGTATGGAAATTTTTAATCTCTGAAAACTGCAGGACAAGCCCTGATATGCACCACTATTTATACTACAGAAGAAGAGGGTTAACTGTATGCCTTATAAAAAGTGACTGATCCCGTATTTGTCACTTGAAAACAGAAATAAAAGAGGTGTGTGCCATAGGTTAGAACACATTATTATGGGCACTGCTGTAAGTTCCTTAAAAAAACCTAGAGTAAATGAAACCAAAAGATACATGGGTTTTTTTAGTATTACTTTTAAAGAATGTAAAGAAAAGGAAAGAGATAAAGTTTGGAAGCTCCATCTCCCTTACTTTTTCCTTAAAAAAAATGGTGCTCACTGATAAACTAATATAACTGAATGATAGAGAGTCTGGGGAGCGAAACATTAACTAGAAATTAGACAGCTAAGAGATCTAGGAGATGGGAGACAGAACAAGCAAGTAAGTGGAATGTGGAAGGATAAGAACAGGCCGCTGGATCAATCAGTTGATGAGGCTTTGAAATATGCATTTACTTATAGGTATAGCTTAAGCAATGACATGTGCTACTTTTCTTGGGGGAAAAAGAAACTGGAACAATATCTGGGGTGGGGCTCACTCATTAGCAGTCAATCTGGTCTGGACCAAATTCAGCACAATATATTGTTCCTGGAAGGAAGATTGTTGCTCAGCAGGATGCTCACAGTGTCTGGCTTAGTGACGTACTATAGTTCTGACTTAGATGCTCAGAACATCCTTCTGAAGGACCCTTTATTCCTGCACTGACTAAATAAGGAGCCCAGGAAACAAGATTTAACTTTTCAGAAAAAGTAATAATGGCCAGTCTTCGTGAACGAAGATTTTGGGAAAGGTCTTTTACCTTTCCAGCCTGCGCAATGGATTTTTTGGGTGAGACACAGCATGCGCTGAACTGAGCCCACCCTTTAATCCTAAGGTTCATCTGCCGGGGCCAAGCGAGCTTGGACAATGGCAGTGAGGTCCTCAGGACGTAGGTTTGTTTAGAGTGACCTTCTCATAGATGGATGGCCTCACAGGGCTAACAAGCTCCATCTGCCCGGGGGACTGGGATTCGAACCTGGGTTGCAGCAGTGAGAGTCCCGCATGCTAACCACTAGGCCATCAGGGGTCCCCTCAGAAAAAGTACGGAAAAGGGAAAAGGAACATTTTTTCCAAACCCTGTGCCTCACTTTACCCTCAGAGGTTCATTTCTTCTCTTTCTTCACTGTAGCAAGGAGGCACTGTGATACACCCATATTTATCATTGCACAGCAAGTGATTCTTGATGAGTCCGTAAGGTTATACAGACTAACACATTCAAAGGATGAGAATCCAGTTATTGCCAGTCCACTTCCTTAACCAAGTTTGCAGGGGAAATATGACAGCTCTGCAAGATCTACTTTTCTATTTCATACTAAAACTTGTATGACTCCTGCTGCAAGGGTATAGATATAATATATAGTATATAATGAAAGCAGGATTATTAAAAAACTAATGCTTTTTCCATTTATTTGTGTTAGAATTTTGCTAGATTTGTTATTGACATATTAAATAATTTTCTCTCTGTTTGAATTGTCCTTTCTTTTAGAATGTGATTGAAAATTAAAGGAAAAATGAGTACTCTTTCATTGCTGATACTTAGATTGTTGAGTGGTTTATGTATCTGTTGTTGTAGATTACCATATTTTACATCTTAACTCATTTTAGAAAATGTAACAGCAGGTAGATTTTTATTTTTAATAAAATAGCTCAACATTTGGTATTGTAAAATGCTCTTGAATAGTATGTGCACTTAAAAGAGTTTAGGGTGAAGTGGTATTTAAATAAAGTCCAGTCAAAGAAGAATTTTGCATCTTAAAATTAAATGAACAACTATTAGAACACTTAGAAATGCCAAAAAATATTGTTCTGCTTTTATGTAATCTTTTCTGAGCCTGTGCAGCCCTGGACATTTTTATTGGACTTTTGCTTGAAATTTGCAGAAATCTGCATTATTTCATGGTTACAATATCACTCAGAAATAACCCTTGTTTTATAAGGGACTGTAGTGGTTTGGTTTAGGCCTCTTCCTGGCAACCAGGTCGAAATTAAGGAAGTACCCGTATCCCGATATTCCATTTTATTCTTTACGTAAGCAGAAATATGAATAGAAGGGGGAAGGAAGCTGGAAGGTTAGATCTCCTCCAGTGGAGTAGGAGAAGGTAGGCAGCCTCCCTGTTACTTCTTCCCAATTCGAGAGATCTGGTGGTGTGGACTCTGCATTCTTAAGGAAAGTATTAAAATTTTTGTTTGCTAGTTCTTTATTGGCTGTGTATATCTGTTTTTTTGTTTTTGTTTTTCTGGGGTATTGGGATTCTCTTTCTTATTTGTATGTAGTTTTTTTGTAATTGTATGTAAGTGTAAATACATATATATACACTGCTTTGATTCTGTTATTTCTGGGTTTTGGGGTTTTTTTCTTTCTTCTTCCATTTCCTTCCCCTGTGTTCATAGAAGGGGGCGGGGGGGAAGCCTCTTGATGTGGTCTTCGGCTCTTGGCAGGGAACCAAGTTCAAACTACTGCAGGGACAGAACAATTTGAAGTAGGATCTTACAAGCTCCTAACAAATTATGGATTTTAATGATGTCAGATATGTATATTTTTGATCAGAAATATAAGTTTATAGGCTCATTTAGCTATTTATTTTTACTATCAGAGAGAAAAAAAAGTTGAATATGTATCTGGGGCCTACCACATATTCATCCTGGTTCTGCCACCATGATCAGCTCTACTTAAATTAGCCAGTCCTGCCCTGGGTACCAGTAATACAGATGGAACGAAGATAAGATCTCTCAGAGGCTATTAGTAGTTTAAGAGTGTCATAGGTAGACCTCCTTGTTGATCCTGAACTCTTCTACAGTAGTACCCGCAATGGTTCATTCTGGAAATCAACCAATTGGCTTTTGTCATTAATCTCTTTACCATCTCTTGGCTGGCTTGGAGAGATTCAGCGTGTTTGGAAAATTTTAACTTCAGTGAGCGCCCCAAGGGATACAACTTTCCATACCCTCAATTTTATTTCCTGCTTAATTTCAGGGTCTGCCCATCTGAAATTTCCCCACTGCTCATGATATTTTGCTCCTGGGTCTTCTTCCTTCTTCACACAAAATTATTTACATCACAGGGTACTACATGGATTCCAGAGGAGATCAAAGCCAACTGCCAAGTAGTGTGACTACAGTGATGAAAGCAGTGTGAACACAAACAGTACTTTCTCTGTGGAAAGAACCACAGATTTTCCCTGAAGGTGATCCAAAAAGACAATATGAAGCCTGCCTTCTTTCCCAGCACTGACTTCACATAGATTTCAAAATCAAAGATCAGTATAGTAACAAAAGTACTTGGAGTTTCCAAAAGCTATGTTACCCTGTGACATACTTACTCTCTGGTAAAGATAAAGCATATCTTTGTAGGACAGATCTGAATTAAGGTATTATTTTCTCAGAGAATAAAGGACTATCAACACAGTCAAGCTTAACTGCAAGGTGCACTACTGTCAATATTTTCCAAATAAGTTAAATGACTTATGTAAAGAAAATTAAAAAAAAAACAAAACAGCACCCCCTGCAACAAAATAAAACACTACAAAATGAAAACCAAAACCCCCAACAACAAGAAAACCCAGAGAAAATAAACAAACAAACAATAAACACGCCACCAAAACAAAAAAGAAACACTCGTCTCCTCCCACAGACAAGAGAATCAGAAAAAAAAAGTCTCATTTCTTACTACCCTCCCAGAAGAAACACACAGGGAATACTTTGATATGCAAACACCTGTGTAAAATAGAATAATCCTACTATACTGTGCTTTTTGATAAATAACAGTCTCATAGAAAATCACAGAACTTGAATAACACTTTGAAATTTTTTTTAAACCCGCTGTTTTCTTGTAAGAAACAGTATACCAATGGTAAACATTCCTAAAGTCAATGGGAGATTTCAAGAGGCTTCACATGGCTCAGAAATCTGAAGTTTGGATTTGTCCTGAGACATTGTGGCAGGATAGACCCACCCTCATAAGACCTAAAATCTATTCAAGCTATCATACAAGCTATCATGCAAGAGTAACTGCTGGAGCCAGGGTGTTGTCTTGGTGTTAATTATGCTAAAACCATACCAGTTCACCAGATTTCGAATACACACCCTGCTTTTGAAGTCTGATTTGACTTTTGATAAGCTGGCCTGTAAATATGTGACTAGCAGTCCAGTCTCCTTTCATGCAGACAGGTTCTTCTGACATAACCCTTCTTGGGGTGTATGAGTGGAGATTCTTCCCTTGGCTGGGGACACCCTCCAAGGTTACTCCTCAAGGCTGAAAGAAAGAGATCTCCCCACAAGCGTTGGTATGGGTGAGTTACATCAAATCTCTACTTAATAATTATTTCTTTTTGCTAGCTTTAATATAACTGCTTCAGTAATTATTTTGTTACAGTGCACTATAGTACTTTATGCTATATTATATTCTATTAGTAGATTTTTAGCGTTTATATTGTGTAGTAAATTGCTCTGATTAAGATCTTTTGTCTGACAATTTGTAATAATAAAATATTCATTTTATATAAATTTTCTAATTTTGCCAATCATTAAAATATATGGGACAAAAGTGGTTCAATCATATCTCTATAATTCCTTAAACTATTGACATAATCTGAGGCTAAGATTTGATACAGCCACACCTAGACTCCTCTCTGAGAAGGGGTTTAGAAAACAAGGCAGTCCTTTCTGCACCTCATGACTCGATAGCAGAGCTTCTTAATAGATTTTGTCTAAATCTTGCTCTCCCACTCTCAACAGACATTATAACTTTCTGCAACTGTAAACCTCAGTTTATTCCTCCCAAGTGTTCAAAGAAAAAAAAAAAAGGGAGACCAAGAAAGAGCAAGGGTGAGATTAACAAGACAGTGTTAGGCAACTGTATAGGAAACATCTCCCCTTCAAACTACATAAATTACTTGTCATTTGGCATACACTTTTTCAAGTGTTAATTATAATAAATGAGAAACACTCAAGTTAAATTTAGCATAACAAATTATATTAGCCTCATAATATGATAAGAACACATATTACTGTTTCCAATACTTTTTCTGGTGGATTTATTCTGTTGTATGGACATTTTTCCTGTTCTTCATTTTAGGAAAGGAACTTATCTTTGCTGAAAGGAACTTATCTTTGCTATTTAAATCCTTTATGGATAAAAGAGAACGTTTAGATAAACATGCTAGGCTGTCACTATAACGGTCTTCTGCTATGCTGTGTTTTGTCAAGTGCATATATGTAAGGCATGGTAAGATTTATAACTTTGGAGAGGTTTCTCATACTTTGGTCAAAAAATATGTGTATATATTCTGATCCTGGGAAATTGGGATCTGTGTTCATTGTACAAATAAAGGAAGAAAAACATCCACTGGTTATTACAGAAGTAATTTATCTGGATTATAAATCAGATTTTTACTCATAAATGTAGGACAAGCATTTGCAAAATAATTATGAACTATTCTCATAGCTGCAGGGTTTTATTTCTTCCATTTTTGGTCCCACTAGATGAATATCAAAATTTCTTAGTATAAGGATGAAAATCAAATACAGCTGCTTATCTCAGCAGACAGAATTTAAGGTCACCTCAATAGAGATTATTCGTATTTCAACTCTGGCATCCCAAATAAGTATTTCTTATTTATTTTTAATAAGTGTGTATTCCTAACTTTTAGGTTTGAATTTAAGATTGAAGTTAAGTTTACAGCGCACAAGTCGATGGTCTGTTTGGCATTCTGCACTGGGCGTCATGTGGGTATGATGGACATCGCGAACATCTCTCTGTCGCACCAAGACATAATCAATACTTAGATCTAGGATGCATCCAGGTTGTCTTCAGACTGTTTTTCTGCTGACAGATAGTATTAGTGATGGTGAGATGTTGCTCCGCACAGAATTCTAGCAGAAGGCGACCATTATCATTACAGTTTCCAACACCATGCTTACCTAATATTCCTTTCCAGGCTTCAAAGTTCTTTCCTACTCTGATGTTGAAATCACCAAACATAATGATCTTATTATCTGCAGGAACTTTTTGGGTAAGGCGGCGCAGGTCAGTGTAAAATTTATCTTTTTTGGCAAGGTCAGCTTGGAGAGTTAGGACATATATACTAAGGTGTAGGGAGATAATGTGATCAAAATGACCTGTCAGCAGATTTTCCAGTTTGGTAAGATTGACAGAGAGATAGACAACAGGTTAGCAAAGGCATATAGTGCTTTCAGAAAACTCCGTAAAAGAGTTTGACGAAATAAACACTTGAAGAAAAGTACAAAGATCAGTGTTTACAGAGCCATTGTGCTGTCTACTCTCTTATATGGATCTGAATCATGGGTCATCTACCATCACCATCTGTGACTCTTAGAACGCTTCCATCAACGCTGTCTCCGTACAATCCTGACATCCACTGGTCAGATCATGTGACCAATACATCTGTTCTAGAACAAGCAACAAGTATTGATGCCATGGTGCTGAGAACACAGCTGCATTGGGCAGGACACATCTCCAGGATGAAGGACTATCACGTCCCCAAGATCCTGCTTTATGGTGAACTTGCCACTGTCTGCCGCATGAGAGGAGCCTCGAAGAGGAGATACAAGGACTCCCTGAAACAACATCTCAGCCTTGGCCATATTGATCAACATCACTGGTCTACTATGGCCTCCAATCGGGAGGTCTGGAGACACACCATCTATAATGCTGCTGCTTCCTTTGAGAACACTGGCGGGATCACTCTCGAGGAGAAAAGACAATGCAGAAAGAATCGTGCCTTGCAGAATATACCACCTAAGGAGTCTTTCTGCTGTGCCTTTTGCAGTCGGATGTGTCTATCTCATATTGGCCTTCTGAGCCACCAGCGTGCTTGTAGCAAACGTGGGTAGAGTCCTTCCCAAATCTTCATTCGTGAAGCCTAACCATGGAAAATGAAATTCCTAACTATATTAATAAAGAGGAAATATTCCTCTTTTACAGTATTTATTGAAATTTGCTGTATAAAAAATAAATACATGAATTTAGGAAGAGAAAGGAAACAGTAGAATGATTATTTTGACTTATTTGGAAAAAGTCAATTGGATAGAGGGAAAACATTGCTGAAAAATTCTGATTTTCTAAAGAAATTAACTCAATAAATTTCAATAACTTCTGACAATTTTAACTAAAGTATTTGTGCAATTTCAGACTATTTTGGAAACTATTCTCTTTCTGTGGCATCATATTTACCTCTGAGGTAAAACACCGCTGTACAAATCTTTACAGCCAGAAAAAGGATAGATACAGAAAACTAATATGATGTTTGTTCAGAAAAAGACCAATAAGCACACATAAACACTCCCTTCCTACAGAAATCTTCAAATAATATAACTGTACCAATTTATTTTTAACAAAGATCAAATGTATGGTATTTTCAGTTGTAGACTCTTATACATAACATAAAGAATTACTTACCGGTATTAATCAAAATAATGTACTATAGAATAAATATAAACATTAAAATAAACTGCAGCCAATAAGGTTCCTTGAAATTGTGATGTGGTATCTTTCAAGCCTGAAAATATTGCTAAAGGCTATGTTGCCACATTTGATCTTAAATCTAACAAAATTATCAGAAATAAGCCCATTCTGCTCAGTGCTTTTCTTGGCTACAAGACAGGACTCCTAATCAACAAACCTTTTTTTGAAATAAAATTTTTTGCCATGCCACAAGAAGTAGGCAGTACATTTACATTAGGACAGAAGACTGTAGTGGGTTTACCCTTGCTGGATGGCAGACACCCACCAAAGCCACTCTATCACTTCTCAACTGGAGAGGGGAGAGAAAGTATAGCAAAGGTTCATGAGTTAAGATAAGATCCAAGAGAGATCAGTCACCAAATACTGTCATGGGCAAAACAGACTCAAACTGGAGATATTAATTGAATTTATTACTAACAAAATCAGAGTAGGATAATGAAAAGTAAAATAAGTCTTAAAAACTTGTTTCCCCTACCCCTCCCTCCTTCCCAAGCTCTACTTCCTCCCCCTCAGTGGCAGAGGGAGATGAGGAATGGGGGTTATGGTCAGTTCATCACACATTTTTCCTGCTGCTGCTCAGGGGGAAGAGTTTTTCCCCTACTTCAGTGTGAGGTCCCTCCCACGGGAGGCAGTCCTCTATGAACTTCTCCCTCGTGAGTCCGTCCCACAGGCAACAGTTCTCCACAAACTGTTGCAACACTGGTCACTCTTCCATGGGGTGCAGTACTTCAGGCACAGCCTGCTCCAACGTGGGGCCCTCCACAGGGTTGCAAGTCTTACCAGGAAACCTGCTCCAGTGTGAGCTCTTCTCTCCACAGGTCCACAGGTCCCTGCCAGGACCCTGCTCCAGCAGAGGTTTCTCACGAGTTCACAGCCTTCTTTTGGGCATGTACTTGTTCTGGCAGGGATCTCCTCCATGGGCTGCACATGAATCTCTGCATCCCTGTTCTTCCATGGGCTGCAGGGGGACAACTGCTCCACCATGGTCTTCACCATGGGCTTCAGGGAAATCTCAGGTCTGGGGCCTGGACCAGCTCCTCCACCCCCTTCTCCACTGACCTTGGTGTCTGCACAGTTGTTCCCCTCACATATTCTCACTCCGCTCTTTTCTGGCCACAATTACATCTGTGCAATAACTTTTATTTTTTCCTCTGAAATGCGTTATCACAAAGGCATTACTACCATCTCTGATTTGCCCAGCCTTATCCAGTGGCGTGTCTATCTTGGAGCAAGCTGGCATTGGCTCTGCCAGACATGGAGGAAGCTTCTGGCAGCTTCTCACAGAAGTCACCCCGGTAGCCCCCCTGCTACCAAAACCTGGCTGTGCAAAACTACTACAACTTACATTGTCTTTTGAGGGCTGATCTGAAGATGCTCTGACGACCAAATTTGCACTGTGTACAAGACTGTAAGCCGCAGCGAGACATAAATATTGCTGAAGGATGTTCCTTGCTATGTGAAACCAATGTGCTTAAGTATGCCCATTGGCTCTGTATATGCTGCTCAAGAGACAGCTTTTTGAATTCGAAGTGAGCTTTTCAGAAGACACAGCAATACTAAAGATATACACTGCTCCCAAAACTTCTGAAAGAACAAAGCAGTTATAGCCTTTTTGCATCAAAACATAAGCCCCTGTCCTTATTATGATTGCACACAGTAGTTGTCTTAAATACTTGCTGCTCTAATGATAGTAATTTAGACGGAAAATACATTGTGCCATGTGCAAAAACAGAGATAATTTTGTCAGAGAGAAATATTTTGCGAAATCAACACTCGGAAGAGGAACTTCTGCTCTGCACTTGACTTCTTTATTGTCTTTAGCCTAGAACATTTTATTTTCAATCATCTTGCTGCTGCTGCTATTTGTAATATGCCCAGCCTTTCATTTTTGTCTTTTTTGTCACACCTATTGCTTACATTGTACCCTATTGCTTACATCGTGATTCTTTGATGATGTATAATGTTATGAGTTATGTAGTTGTGATTATCACTTACATATACAAGTAATATAAACCTTTTCCTTTTTTCTCTCTTTTTTTTTCTTTCAATGCAGTAGCATTTGTGCCAGCTTACAGTCATATGTACCTTTTTCTCCTTTTTCAGAACCAAGCTGCCAATTCTCATCCTGAATAGCTTTAAAATTGCTCATAGCAATCAATGACAACTGAGGCATCACTGAAGAATTTCTCTTATCTCCAAGCTCCAATTTAGATCAGTCATCAAGCTTGAGTAAGCTTGAGCTGTCAGAACATTGTCCCTCATCACATGCTCTAACCACAAAAAGTCAACCTCAAAATAAAATTTGTTCTATCTCTTACTACATTTTGTAATGGTCTAGTATGAACAATAAACTTTACTGAAATAGTACTGTCAATCTTTGTAACACAGATAACTATACCGACTTTTTATCTAAGGAAGGCTGCTCTACCTCAAATGTGATCCACAATAAATAATTTCCTTATATTTCTTCTTTTATGCTGTTTGATCTTGTTAGTGATGCATACTACATTGCTGTGTAGAGCCTATTTTTAATAAGCATACATTTTAAAACATGAAATGGAAACATAAATTCAAATATGAGAAGGTAAACATCTAAATATCTAAATATCTGATATATCAAATATATCAGATGTAAAGACCCATAGATATTCTTCTGCAATGTCTTTATAGAGGCTTTCTTTCAGCCAGGATTCAGTCTTAAAAGAAAAAAATGCCAATTTCAATCCTCTGCTCAGGCTGTATTTCTGAATTTATACTGGAGTCATTTTCAACTGCCTCTTAAAATAAGCTCTGGTAACTTTTTATTTCTTTATATTTATTTGAAATCTCTTTTTCTGAGCAGACTGAAACTGAAAACCAAAATCTGTCCTGAACAGGTTTTTTGACTTTCTGATAGTTATCTGATTGATTGATTGAGGCCTAGTTTGAAAAAAAAGTGCTGTAATACCTCTGTGACTTACGGCTTATAAATGCTACAATGTGCTTCAAATTAATTTATTTATGTGCTTTAAGTTCTGTCAGCATTTTTAAGAGGCCCTAAATGTAGTATGAACCAGGTGATGCATTCAGATGAAGCTTTTTCATTGTGTCAAGTGAGTGGTAATCTTTGCTGGATGAGACACATTTACCAACTCTCCTAAACAAGGAGGGGAGAAAATGAGATGAAAGTACTTGATGATATAAAATGATGAATATAATGATTTCATATAAGTTGAAATAAAGTCAGGGAAATCACTCACCACATGCCATCATAGGCAAAGCAGACTTGATTTGGAGATTACGATTTGATTTCCAAACTAAAGTAGATTTGGACAGTGAAAAACATAACCAGAACCTAGAACAGAACTTTTTCCCCTACCTTCCTCTCTTTTTCCAGTGTCCACTTCAATCCTTCATTCCCAATTCTTCTACCCAGCATCCTCTGAGCTGTGCAGAGGCTCAGGGGTGTGGGTTATGGTTAATATGTAGCTGTTCCTCCCATCTGCTCGTTCCTTCTCACATTTTTCCCGTGGAAAAAACATGAGTCCTCTCTACTGTCCTTCAGGAAAAAACTTCATTCTGGTGTAGCTTCTCCACGAGCTGAAGTTCCTTCAGGAAATATCCACCTGCTCCAACAGGGAATTCACCGTGGACTGCTCCAGCATATTTTCACTTTCTTAAGTACTTTTTATCAGAGGCACTGCACACTCAGCAGTGTCTTGTGATGGGTCCATCGGAGCAAGGTGGAACTGACTGTGCCTGGAACGTGCAGCCCCCAAACTCTTCTCGCAGGGGCCACCCTGGCAGCCCTCCTGCTGCCAAAACCTCATCACAGACACCCAGTACATAAGCCCAAATCCCACATTTGTGACTGAGTACTGTGTAGATTATCACTTCTACAGGTTAGAGATCTATCCACTAGAGCATCCTACTCCTAAAATTACAATGACCGTAAGTGTCATAAGTGTCTGAGAGGTTATTTTTGTATATAATGTCTCATTGCAATCTTGGGGCCTTTTTTTTTTTTTTGCAGGACAGAGTTTTTTAAGGAACAGCTGGAAAAGTTGACCAGTTTCTAGCTTTGATATTTCTCAAGTAAGTTTTCCAGTTTTAAATAATTACCAAATTACTTCAATATCTTGAAAGAGCAGATATTTAGGACTAAATCCTATTTTAATAAATGGAATCTTAACCTACAAAATGTTCAGAACCACTGATTTCAGGAATACCTGTGGAGTAAAGAGATTCTTGATGTGAGTAAGGGCAGAATATGACACAATAAAATATATTTCTCACTGAAGAGGCAAAATGGAAAGTCTATTACAGGATCTTCTCAAAGATAGTTTCACACATTTTTCAGTCTCTCACTATAGCATTTAGTTAATAAAATTGGCTCTGATTTTTAAAACATCCCAGAATGCTCCATATTTATCTGGAAAGAAAGATAGGAGCATGCAGATATGGATGATGAAAGTTTCTAGATTTCATAGCTGACCATATGCAATTTAATTCATTATTTTATCATTCCTTAAATTTCTTGAATTATATCTGTTGTTAGGTTTTTGTTTTTGTTTTTGTTTTGTAATGGGGCTATTGGTTGCAATAAGTTTCATACCTCCTTAAAAAGTGAAAAAGAACATGGCATTATATGTAAGCATAACCCAACACAGATATTTCCGATTAGCTGCTATTTATCTGCAGTTATAGAAAGAAGCATAAATAAAAAGCAAATGGACTGAAGAGCTTTCAGTTGAACACATAATTATTTATAGAATACAAAGTTGCAAAATAAGAGATTGGTTCTTAACTATAACATCTGTAACATAGTCATTATGACCAAAGGGTTCATTCTTCAACTCTCAGCCATCCGATTGCCAGTCATAAGGGCATATCTCCCCAGGAGATGTATGGAAATACATTTTGACCATGCTTCAGTGGTTAATGAAAAAAGGGCAAGTAGAACGAAATAGTACCAAAATTTTAAAGAAAATTCAGTAACAGTGGTCAGTCACTCTTTTATAATGAAGAACAAATTTTAAAGTAGTCTTGTATACTTTAATTTAAGTGTACAGATACTTTCAATACTTACTTCATGAGGATCAGTGCAGCCAAGTCAGATATGGCAATGCACTTTCTGAGCCCTTTCTAATATCCAGTGGCTTGAAACAAGGGTGCGTTCTTGCACCAACCCTATTCACAATCTTTTTCAACATGATGCTCCAAAGGGCCACGGCAGACCTCGATGATGAAGATGGTATCTACATTCGATACCGTACCGATGGAAACCTATTCAACCTAAGGTGACTGAAGGCCCATACTAAGACCTTAAATCATCTTGTCCTTGACCTGCTTTACGCTGACACCACCACCCTTGTCGCTCACACAGAAGCAGCTCTGCAGCGTTTGACATCCTACTTTGCTGAGGCTGCTGAGCTTTTTGGGCTGGAAGTCAGCTTGGAGAAGACAGAAGTTTTCTATCAACCTGCACCTCAGGAAGTCTTCCATCATCCCCATATCACCATTGGCGAATCAGTGCTCAAATCAGTCCAGCAGTTTAATTACCTAGGTAGCCTCATTTCCTCGGACGGTAAGATTGACAGAGAGATAGACAACAGGTTAGCAAAGGCATATAGTGCCTTCGGAAGGCTCCATAAAAGAGTTTGGCGAAATAAACACTTGAAGAAATGTACCAAGATCAGTGTTTACAGAGCCATAGTACTGTCTACTCTCTTATATGGGTCCGAATCATGGGTCATTTACCGTCACCATCTGCGACTCTTAGAACGCTTCCATCAACACTGTCTCCGTACAATCCTAAACATCCACTGGTCAGATCATATGACTAATACGTCTGTTCTAGAACAGGCAGCAGTTACGAGTATTGAGGCCATGCTACTGAGAACACAGCTGCATTGGGCAGGACACGTCTCCAGGATGAAGGACCACCGCCTCCCCAAGATCGCGCTCTATGGTGAACTTGCTACTGTCTGCCGCATGAGAGGAGCCTCGAAGAGGAGATACAAGGACTCCCTGAAACAACATCTCAGCCTTGGCCATATTGATCAACATCACTGGTCTACTATGGCCTCCAATCGGGAGGTCTGGAGACACACCATCTGTAATGCTGCTGCTTCCTTTGAGAGCGCACGCAGGATCATCATTGAAGAGAAAAGACAATGCAGAAAGAATCGTATCCTGCCAATACCATCCAAGGAGTCTTTCTGCTGTGCCTTTTGCAACCAGACTTGTCTATCTCGTATTGGCCTCTTTAGCCACCAGCTTGTAGCAAATGTGGGTAGAGTCCTTCCCAAATCTTCGTTCGTGAAGCCTAGCCATGATGATAGATGCTTTCATGGACAGATACTCCATGAGCATATGGGCACTCGTCTCTTAGGTAGTCACCATTTTTATTAGCAGGAATCTAAGGCAAGCTTTTAAAATGTAGCCAAAGATTTTAGGAAAATTGCTTCACAAGGAAGAGAAAATGTGCAGTGAATGTTGATGACTGGTTTTGGTTGGTGACCCTCAAAATGAATAATTTTTTTTTTTTCAGATTATAGAGTTTTTCTGAGGTGTGACGACAGAAAAATTTGCTTTAAGTGCTGGAGTGTTATATTTTCTAGGTAGGTGAGAAAAAGTGATTATTTTCTTTTATTTAGAATAATATATACATATATTCAAAGAAAGATAAGGTGGAAAGTAGGGTGCTTATTTTCACACAGATAGCAGAGAAATCCATAGTATGGATTTCCAGTAACCCGGACTTCAAAATCTTTTTGGAACTAAGCAAGAGAAACTGATGGGTTATGAATGGCAGAATTTGAGCTGCTGAATGTATTCTGCTGTGAAAATGGGATGTGGATGGACACAGGAATTTCTTAGGAAATGCTAGGGCAGTCATGTAAACGACACAAGGAATGCAAGCATGAGAAACAGAGGTTGTTTGTTGCTTACTGATAATTTAATGAAATTTTATTAGATAATAGATTTGGATTTAGTAATAACTGTGGGAATACTTGGTACAGTTAAGTCATCCACATTTCTAAATTGATCCCTGTTACTGCTGTTACTGCTACCTCCTGCACTTAGAATCTGTGATTCCCTGTGGGTGGCTTGTTGTGGGCTTACGGCTGCCTCTTTCTTTCCCAGTCAGCGATGCTACTGCCTTGCCATCTTTCTCCTCACATCAGTGAAGTCAAACTAATTGTTCTGTGTAAACATACAGTGTGAAAACAAAATGAAAATGACAAAACTACACCTGAAATGACTTTGCTGATTTACTTTCTATCATGAAAGGCACCTGATTTTTTAAAAATCAGACTATTTTTTTAAATTATCATGGTACATGACATGTTGTGAGAAATACTATATGACTGGTTATTAGTGGTGGAGGTTGTGAACAGTATTTTAAGTTTGCCTTTTGCATAAATATTGCACACCCTTTTAAAACATCCACAAGGGCTCATAGCACTCTTTTGACAGGTTTAGGATTACGGTAAATCACTGGCATCTACTGTCTAGTTATTATCACAACTAATCAGTGGATGACAATGAAATATCTGTGTAAAAAACCTTTAGAAAGGGCTAATGGCTAATTCTCATGCAGCAAAGCCTCAACATAATATAGAGGAATGCATTGCAGAGGAGAAAACTTTAAGTGCGGCATCAGGAACAAAAGAACCAATGAATATTCTTTTAGAAGGCTCTGGCCATGTTGTTCTCCTAAGGAAATTTATAATCCGGGTCTCATTTATAAAGATTTGTTATACTGCAGTAATTTTCAGGTTGGTAAGGTTATGTGTTAGTATTAGAGACTTAGCTGGGACCATACTCTGTCTATAAAACAACATGCTCAGATTACAGATGATTGAGTAAAATATGTGGGGCTGGAACTCCAGAGCTATCATTCCAAAACTTCTGCGATAACTCCTAATTGCCATACTCAGATTTTTTGCATATTAGAATATCATTAATATAGACTGTTTCTAGTAATCACACTCAAGTTAGTCCTGTTCTGGCTCATTTCTGTATATAATGTAACTCAGGTACAAGGCAGTGGCATTAACACATAAGCATACAGTAATTGCAATTAAGCAATTGTAATTTGAACTGCGATTTCTTCATATTAGAAGTATTAAAAATATAATGTAAACAGTTGAATTTCTAAGACTGGAAATTGAACTCAGTAATTTGAATATGATTATTTTTCTGTTTTATTAAAAACATTTAAATATTTAGTTAATGTAATGTGACTTGAAAAAAGATTGGTTGACAAATATATTGGTTGTGCTAAGTCTACTTACTAGATGGACATATCCACCAAGTGGACAAAAGTGATATAGGTTTCTGCAAAACCAGTGCTACAAATATTGTTAAATTGTACAAAAACCTACTCTATTCAATATTCTTAAATATTCAGGTTATTTTATTGAAGATAATTTTTATTACTTGTGAACACCCCATCTGTATAGATTATATTTTCCTCTGATAGGTATCTTGATCTGGATTTCTATTAGGGCTTCAAAAATTGTTTCATATACTGCATTGCACAAAGATGTGATATAAATCTACAGTTGGATCCACAAATACTGTGAACAGTCATTCAGAGAGTTTGCTGTTTTCCTCTCACACTGCAGTTCTTTAAATGTTTGATCACATATTTTATTAACTCAAATCAGAATCTACAAACACTGGTCAGTCTCATTTTCATAGTTAAGATTTATAAGAAAGAAAATATTTAATTTTTGAAATCATTGAGTGGATTTGATTCTTCTGTGTAACAAGGTTAACTATTTTAGAATAGTTTGTAGTGGTTTGAGCCAGGTTTTTCCCCCTGAAGCTAAAAGTGGTAACCCCCAGGGGGTGGTGACCCTTGGGGCTTGACCCAATCAGTGCTCCTGCAAAATATAAACGTATCTCTGGAGACCGGAAGAGAAGCAGTGGTACTTGTTGTGGGAAGAAGAGGTGGCCATGTTGTGGTGAGCCACGAGGAGCTGGGGCTCCGGCCCCTTGAGGGGCTCTGCCCCCCCCCCAGCCCCCGGTTGGGGGGGCTATGTGGACTTGGAACGGTGTTGAGCTGGACTGAGTGCCTGTGGCCAGGAGCTGGGGGAGTTTCTCCCCGGTAGGAGCAGCGGGAGACGCTGGGAGCAGCAGCGGAGACAGCAGCGTCCGAAGAGCAGTGGCAAAGAGCCAACTGATAAGGACCAAAGGAACAGCAGAAGCTGGTATGCTGCATGGAAGACACAGAGATGTCTGAGGAGAAAGGAAAGCAGAAAGGCAACACCTGAAAGAGGACAGCAGCAGGAACAGAGTTTCGGGGTAAGAACTGGACATAACCAAAACCCCCGAACTCCCTAGAGAGACCCCTCCGAGAAAGAGGAGGGGGTGGTGGACTGAGAGGAGTCCTAAAGTGCAGTATGCACTACAGAGAGGAGCTAAGAAGCTCCGGCCTCCTGAGAGATAAGGCAGGACGGCCAAGGAATGTGTGTGGAGGGGGTGACCTTGGGTTTCCCCCCTCCTTGCTGCAGCTTCAGAGAAGCTGGCAGCCATCTTTGAGTCAGAGCATGGAAGCTCTGTGAAGGGGCTTGATTTCCCCTGAGGATACCAGACCGTCACGAAGACCCCGGTGCTTCGTGATATGACCGTGGTGGCGCAACCGTGTCTGGGGTCAAGCAGTCCACGGAAAGACCCCCGTTTTGAGGACGGAGGGCCGAGGGGCTTGGAGACCCCCTCGTGTGTGCTGGCAGAGAGCCAGCAACTACTACTGCTGCCTGGAAGAGAAGAAGAGAGCCTGCTGCCTAGAGAGAGCCTGCTGCTGAGAGACTGGAAGGGGTCTTTTCTTCTTCTTCTCTCCTGGACTTTTATTTGGAGGGAGAAGAGATTTGGCCCATTGTAAATATTATTGTCATGGTAGAGATAGATATAGAGTTAAGATTGTATGCAGTGTATCATAGTATTTATTTATGTGTATAGTCTTTGTAATATATTCCTTTCCCCCCATATTGAGTCTCGTGTTTTTGTCTGGAAAACCCATCTCACATGGGGTTGAGATGTGGGAGGGGGGCTAGGAATCAGAATTGGATTTTGGGCCTTTTCAAACCATGACACGGATCTGATAGAACATTTTCATTTCTTCATTTTGTGCCTAAAAGCTTAGGACTGATCACAACCAAGAAAAAAACTGAACAGAAGAACCGTTTTTATTACTTGCTTACTAAATATGTCACTGTCTCAAAATGTTAAACACTAGATAACAAACATATTCATATATTTCCTAGTCTCTCTGTTCTGGCATACCTCATAATTCAACTAATTAGAACTCAATGATTTCGAAGTATATATGGACACAGTCTAGCTTGTACAGCATAAACCTACCTGCAAGTAGGTTTAATCTTTTAAACTTTTGATTAACTCATGTCAGATTTGCTTTGATTGATGGGCTGAATCTTGCAGGTCAATATGTCTCTGAGCAATTCCAAGGTTTGACTTGAACCCTTCACTACAAGGTAAAGTAGCAAATTGTGGACAGTAAAGCCTGAACAACATAACTGCATGCGCAGTTAGACTTTCATATCTTTGTTCAATGCTTAAGCAAATGTTCTAGCTCGTCAATTAACAACATTCCCTGATATAGTCACTTTTGTGTTCTGTACTTAGTTCACAGAAAACACAGTGGAAAAATCTGGTTTGTAGTAATCTGTGTCCACTTTGAACAACAGTAAATGATGTAAACTGTAAATTAGCAAAGATCATGCCTCAGACAATCATGCTGCTCTGATGTCCGGCATTCATTTCACAGTCTCAAATTCCCATACAGTATTACATGAGTTCTGAATCTGGTAAAAGGTGCTTAACTGATATCATTGGGAAAAGAAATTGAACAGCCATGTCATTACAAATTCTTTCTGTAATAGAAAGAAACAAGATTTTTAATCTTGATTAGAGGAAAGTCTCAGTTAAATTTTAGAGCAGAGATCATTAGCCCAGGTACTTAAAAACCTTTCAATTTATTCTTGAAGAATTTAGATCCCAAATAATGGAAACACTCAAAATGTATTGGGTTTGGCTTTCCTTGGGCCTCAACAAACACAAGTGTAAAAATAAATGAATAGATAATTTTGGAATTTTTTTTTGTGAATCCAGTATGTTTTAGATCCACAGGCTATTAGTAATTAATATTGTATGAAAAAGGGATAAAGAGTTGCAGTGATATGAGTCCAGATTATCAAACTTCCATAGAAGGAATAGACAAATTTAACTACGAACTGTAGCCATTTATGCTCTTAGTTACTTGTTTATCATGTATTGTTATTAATGTTAATCTTTAAACACTTGTAGTTTATTTCGGCTAGTAGAAGATGAGAAAAATAATCATAATTACTGCTGATATAACTGAAATAATGTAAAAAGTTGCACTTTCGTATTACTGAAACTAAAATTTTGTGTATGGTTATTACTTGAGCAAAAAAATAGGAAATAATTTCCTTCTTCATGTGTATAATATACACATATACACATATATGTACAAGCATAGATGCAAAAGGCATAATATATTTTCTGACTGCTTTAATTTAGTTTCTTCTGTGAACTATTATTGACATTTCTTCAAGTCAAAATTTAAAATATGCATAAAAATAAGATTGCATTAATTTTCAATTATTTTTTATTTAAATAAATTCTCAAACAGTCTCATTGTAATACTAATACTATTCTTCAATTCCAAAAGCTCATGTGAATTAGCTCCATGCCTAAATGAGGATTACTTACAGCTATTTGCAGATACTGAAAAAAGCTTACACATTACAGTTAATCTTACTAACTAAAACTTGCCAGCAACATTTAGTGAGGGATTAAGAACAGATTCAGGAAGTTAAATTCAGAAAAAAAAAAGAACCAAAACAATTCCTCAGAGATATGAAATATTTTTATTATTTATATTAGCAAAAGAAGACCTAGAGCCTACTAAATAAAACAAGGCAGACAGACTGAACCTGAAAGAAAAAAATCTACTTTGAAATCTTTTTGCAGAAGCCATTTCAGGATAGTCCAAGGGCACAGGCGACTGACAAAGTTCAGCACAGTGATCAATGCCCTCCAACACTTTCAACACCGTGGTACAGATAACCATGTCTGTTGTGTTTTAAATTGCTGGATTGGTCTCTCTAAGTGAGTGCATTGATGAAATGTAGGTGAGCAACAAAGAACTGAGGAGAAAGAGAGAGATTGTTTTTCTATTTTTCAATAAAAGGCAAAAAAATCTTTTTATGTTTATGACATTCCTTCTCTCTCTTCTGGTAACTCTCGTTGCTTATTTGTGAAGGAAAATTTGATAAAGAAAAAAAGCTGGTTTCTTATTTATCATCATGTGCTTTCCCTTCACTTAAAACCCTCTAAATTAGTGACTGTTGTGTTTACAGAGTGCTGTCAACTGCTGAAAACATTTCATCTCATATGGCACAAAGAAGAATACAAAAGAAAATAGTTATAAAGCATTATTATTATTTTTCAGATTTTCCTGTACTTCTGCTTTCTTGGTGCTACACAACAATGCATTTTACATTACAGAACAAAGTAAAATATGCAGGAAATTGGCTTCAAATAAAAGAGATATTTTAGGTTGCTCTGTTTCCTCCCATGTCTTTTGCTGTCAAGATAAGTGGACTTGGTAATGAGTGGCAGTTAAAATTTAAGTACATTTTCAAATCACACTCTGTACTTTAGACTAAGACATTCCCAATGATCAGAATTTAGAAGTGAAAAGACATCCCATCTTCCCATCTTTGTCAAAAAAAAATCTAATGTAAACTACTGTTGGATACTGATCTCTCCACTGTAGAACAAGCTTATGCAGTGTTTTGTAGAAGCACGAACATATGAAATCGTAATCTTATCAAAATAGATATCACTAATGTGAAAACTACCGCTTGACTACATAAAGCATATTATCCTTTGAATTTGAACTATTATATTTATTTATAATGAATTGTTTTTCTAAAATTAATTTGTTTAAAATTAGTTTGATTTTTGTATAAGGAACCCAAAACAGAAATCTTTTACATTCCCGATACAAAATCTAATGCCCTGAAAACTGGTAACTTTTGTCTTTTGCTCTGTAACCAAAAAAAAGGGTTTTCAGTTGTACAAAACTTACAAGAACACCCATTTGACCATCCAGCCACACATACTTATATATTTCTTCTCTTGCATGGTATTTGTGCTTAAGTATATACACCTATTTTGCCTTTTTTTTTTTACAAAATACTTTTATTAATCTTTTAATGAATCTGAAAGATTTTTTGCAAAAGATGTCATTTGTCAAGATAATAGACAAGGCTCTGCAACACATTTCTATTCTACCAAACTTTTCAATGATATTTTATTGATACCCATAGAACTTTTTTCATTTATGTTCATCTCAAGTTACATTGTTTATCTTGTCCAGCATTACTTAAAACTCAGGGAACAGCTGTGATTTTTGAAACCCATTGTCAGCAACCCACACTGATTCTCCAGCTGATCAACATAGATGGAAAATAAACTGTGTTTTCTCATAGTGTGACAAACTTGATACAGCACCACTATTTCCCCTGTGGATCAAATCTTGTAATATGTTGTCCCTAACTGCATAGCTGTTCAACTTCAACTTTGCAAACTTTCACAATGCACTTATACATTCTGAGAGAGGGAAAACTGAAAGTGTGGAAACTGGGAATATTGTTTAGATAACACATGAAATATTCTGGTATTTTTTTCATTTTTTAGTATTTAAAACAACACTCTTTTAATTTCTGCTCTACGGAAGCCAGACCACAGCACAGCAGAAAGTGAAGATATCTTCATCCAGGTGTTGAAACATACCTATTACTACCTTTACTTCTACCTTTATTGGTAACTTAAGTTATAATAACTAGCACTCAGATTGATATACATTAACCAGAGCTCCTATTGCAGGTTGTTGCTCATTGTTTCGTCAGGGAGAGCCTCCCCAAGACCGCTAATATTCACTTGTCCCAAATCTTCAAGCTTTTCTTACTGAGATATTGATTACTGGATGAAAAATACCAGCTGAGAGTTTGCAATTCTCAGTGTTTTGGGAGTTCCAGGTGGGCAAATAAACACCTATTTCCAGTAAGCTGCAATATATCTTGGATCTTACTGCTGTCTGAATTGAATAGTGTGAATGAGCTCTGAGATAACAGGAGAGGCAGGGACTAGAAATCAACTATGTTGTTCTCTCTGACTGTATTGAAAAAAAAAAGAAAAATGTGCATGAACAACCCTCAGGATTAATAAAAAGTGAAAAAACAGATTTAGAAAAGAAAGGAAGAGAGGGGAAAGAAGACAATTTTATGTCACAGATAAATAATCAGCAATATGAAACATATAACATCGTTATGTGCTTATTGTTACTGATTCAGTATTGCAAGCAGTCTTTCAGCTTATAATGTTTTCTAAGCTAAGGGTAAAGACTTGCAATGTTGGCAGATATGTCTCTTTACCTGTGTGTGCGTAAAAAAGGATGCACCACCTTGTTTGTAGTCGGTGTTTTCCATCAGAATAACACATCAGTAAGTTTCAGTTCAGTGGTCAGGGAAATAAAAAATAGTTACATTGAAGAAGTCTATTGCATAGGAATGTGCTGTGCTTCCTTTGGGGATAATACTGAACTTTATTGTGTAATTCAAGTTATGTATCCTTATAAAAAGCTACTGAACAAACAGAACCTGTCATTGTATTGAAATTAAAACATATATAATTGAAAAAATCCAAATAATTTATATCTTCCAGGTTGGTTAGCAAAGAAAATGCTGATGAAATATGGAAGATTTTTATATAATATCTGTTTAACTCAAAGGCTGTAGAATCAGGGGAACAATAGCCATTCTTTTTGCATGAACATGCAGAAATGACATTGGTAGTAGGAGATGATAGGTGTAGTCAAAGCACTCTGAGACCTGTCTTCAAGGATATCTCTTTTTACATGAAGGACCCTACTGTTGCACTGTGTATACTTCTCTTTTGTGTGAGTTGTGTAAGTGATGACCAAAGCGTTCTTGGGGGAAGAACTAGAGTATCAGCCTAACTTCTACAAATATTTCAGTGCTACTAATTCCTGCTGAAGTCAGGCCCCTTCCTAAAGCCAGCCTGTGGCTTCATGGAAGAATATGCCACATACACTTTCTGAGACATTGCCTCTGGTCAGTCAGCAAACAATTGTAAATGTCAAATCACCAAATTAAGGATTAAGGCATTTTGTAAAGTAAGAAGTGTTCAAAAGGAGGTACTGACTGGACTCTAATCTGTACCAAGATGCTCAAAATATCTTTGATTGACAACCTCAAAAGGAAGGGAAAGCCATTCCTTTTCTTCTCTGTCCAAAGGACCTTATAAAGGTAATTATATAATGTTATATAATTACCTTTCTTGGGTGGTCAGCTGGGATAACATTTTTTCTCCACCTTCCTATTTTTAACCAAAGTTTAAAATACACTTTTTTTTCCTAATGTCCGTACTGCCGTTCTAAGGCATCCAAAGTAGCAGAAGTTAAGAATAAGGAAATCTTTGGGCAGCGCATGCAGGTCAAGCAAATGCTCTCTGCAAGTAACAGTAGGAAGGGAATGTGTTACACCATTCCCAGTAATTAATATTATGCCTGACATCTTACAACATTGGAAAAATACTGAGTTCCTTAGCTCTTCTCCCAGATGTGTGAAGATATCTAGAATACTAATTATAAATATAGTTGATTTAAAATTCTTGAATCTATGTGTGTTTTCCTAAATCACAGTTTGTTAATAAGAAGACCATACTCATCCGTCTTAGTCTGGTATCTGAGTCCTAATCATGAGCAGTGTTTAGCTGGACAAGACTGCATGTGGCCAGAATATGATGATGTTCCCTTAGTACTGCCTCTCAGCCTTGGGTCTTCCTGGAATGGAACTGGTACTTTTCTGTTTAAAAATAACATAAAATCTTTTCATAGCACTTTGATCGCTTGATAGTGGAAACAAAGCAGATGTATTTACCTGAGGTCTAAAGCCTTGCAAATATATTCTTATTTGTATTCATCACAGGCTTACTATCTGGCATTTACTGAGTTTTCTGGGTAATCTAATTGCATAGGTTTGAATCTACAATAGACACATTATTTGCTTAAGACCTGAAGGTTATAAAAGAACTAATGAGGTTGTAACAAAGACAAAATTTGGAGAAAGAGGGAGGGGAGATGGAGTACAGTGATGACTGGCAGCAAATATATGACAGACAGTGACTTTTGGTTTGCAATTTCTACAGAGTTCAAAACTGGGTGGAAGCTGAAAAATTTTTTCTTCCTACCATGTCACAATGAGGAATAGCTACCACAGGAAGCAAGAAGACCTAAAAGTAGCATGTGACACATTGAAGTGTCCTTCTATGGCTTTGAGAGGTTCTCACACAAAATACTGCTTATTTCCTGGTATCATAAGCCTGCACAGCTACATGGAGCGAATACTATGCACAAATGTAAAACTGGTAGAACTCGGTCTTTTAAGAAATTTTCTAACAATAGTAAATTCTGCATAAAGATTTCATTCCTACCCCTTAGGCAAGAAAACAATTTTGAGCACTTTTCATCCAGCCACATGTGAATCTTCCATCTGTTTGAAATGATCATTATTATTTGAAAACTGACCCTTCTTTTTCTACATCCTCTTGACATACTCAGCAGCAGTAAAAGACCAGTAAGAAGTGGAAAGTAAGAAGATAACCAGAAGCAGCTAAACTAAATGAAATTCAGAACCTGCCAGTTCTTCTATCTTGAGTTCAATACAATGTTTGACGTGAAAAATGAGGGTCAACTGGCAGGTATAGCAAACCTCACCTGCTTGGAACTAGTAGAAATTGTCCAAACTGCTTTATTTTCCTGTCTATCTCTCTTGATGATATAAAAACTGAGAGGTTTAGATTATACAAGTCATAGAAGAAAGTGAAGCTTTGTAATCTCTTCAGTGAAATAGCATAGAGGAGGATGCAGTACTTTTACTGCAATTGTGCTGCAGTCTTTTTCCACTGCAAAGAGGAGAATGGTATGCAGCACTTGCTGTATTTCTTCATCTTAAACAATATTCTTTGGAACAGCAGCAATTTCTAGCAGTCCTAAATGACCACAGATAATAAAAGTCCTTTCTTTCAGCCAGTACATTGATAGAAAGCATCTGAACAGAGTATTGAGTTGCTGCAGCACAGTATAATCAAAACATTTTAGTAGATGTTTTACTTGCTACTCCACATATTTTAAGTTACAAGGTTTTGTGTATAAAATTTCTTGAGTACATTCAACCATATAGATGCAAAGATATTTCTTACGCAAGCAAAAAAATCTGATCTTAACCATAACCTGAACATTTTGTAATTTTAGCATGTGCTTATCATTGTTCTTTAAAGGACTTGGAATTATTTGCCTCAAAACTTTCTCATCTCAATGACAATTTGTATCCTGCCTTTATTCATGAAGGAGAATTTAAACTAACACGCAAACAAAACTCCGAATTTCTTGGATATATTAACATTATAATGAACAAATGGGTTGATTTTCCGTGATCTGACATAATTAATCTGGAAAATTGAGTAATAATTTTTGAGTAATAACTATTGAGTAATAATTTTTAATTGGAAAAGTTAAAGATGGAAGAAAAAATCTATATAAGGAACTCTCATTATCTATGTAAAAAATATTTTGCTATTTCAAGCTTTTATTTTTTCTTCCAAATGCAGAGAGAACCACAAGACCTTCAGAGTCAAAATACTCCAAAATAGTTCATCAATTTTTTAAAAGTGAGATTCATTGTTAGTGCTCTTATTAGGTCTTAAAATATTACTCTGTATTAGTTTAATTCTTATCCTGCCACCCTTTGTTTGAACTCTAACAGCTGCTAAACAGTGTTCCACAAGAACAAATGAAGGCTTCACATAAAATGGATGTCTATATCAATGGAATCAATAGATATATGTGAAAAAGTGGAGAAAAGACCACAGGTGTAATGGATTCCCAGTGGTATATTTGTATAATTAATGAAAATGGTGCTTGCATATGTCTGTACAATATTTACAGGGGCTGGGACTAGTTTATCACTATGTAGGTATAACCAAAACTGTGTATTCTGTGTCATTTGTGATGGACTGTTCATAATGGATTGTTTGCAGCAGCTGCCCAGGGCACACCTGACACCTCAGGCTACAAGCTGGGCAGGGGAGTGTTTCTTTGTCTTCACACAAATGACTCAGCTGTGATTAAAACCTCTCCAGGGAGGCATTAGCACCTTCACACCCAGCCTGAGGGGTCATTTCTGCTAATGGGCCATACTGGACTGGCATAATAGGCAAATGCAATGACCTAGACCATCAAAGATTCCAAAAATATCCCATGACCCACAGAGTTAAATCACCCATTGTGAAACTCTCCACCCTGGGGCAGGTACTGGGCATTCCCACCTGAACCTGAGTATATACAATCTTCATGTTTTGGGACTTAGGATACCGCTCATTGGATCCAGAGGAGGACCAGAAATTCAACAGGGCTGAGGTTGCCACTCTCGACAAGATTGTGATCATTACTTTAATAGAATTGTGACCATCATCTGGGCCAACAGGTTTTTCTTTTCCTTTTTCTTATTCCCACAGGGGGACCTCGTGGTGCTCAGCACAGGGGCTAACGAACACCATTCTGTTCTTGTCCCACGGTGCAGGATTATACATCTCTCTTCAGAGGTTAAAACCAATTTTTTCTCTATATCATTGTATTTATTGTAATCTTTTTAGTAAATTGTAACTCTGACTTGTAAACTCTCTTGAGCTGGGTTCATTTCTCCTGTCAGTTTACTTGTAAACCAAGGCAACAATTCTGCAGGGACTGAAGAAAAATAACATTAAAATCAATTGCCTCGTTTATTTTGGACTTTTGTACTGGACCACTGTTCTAATAGGCTGCACAGAAAACTAATTTCCTTGAGTTCCATCTTGGATTCAGTAGCAGCTTGTCCTTTAAATCGTCTAATCTCTGTATGTGTCAGTTTTCCCTGTAGGCAAACATTTTCTCATTTGCTCACTAGGGTTCAAGAGAATTAATATAACATCATATAAAAGTGACCATGAAATTACAGAAAGCAAAAGTGGAAAAAACCTTAACTAACCATTTCGTCTTGAAGGCAGCTTCTGCTGTATTTACATTATGAGGAATGTATTTTTTCTAAGAGGCTCTCAAAAAACACCTAATAATATCTATATTGCAATCTCCTCAGGCAACCTGCTCAGGAACAATGTATGCAGAGCTTTTTTTTAGGGAAAGCAGTGAGGGCTTCTTCTGGAGGCAACAGAGCTTCTTCTAAGCAGATATCATATGAAAAATTTTCACTCCCATTCAAGCCTTTCTACTGAGGCTGGCAGAGTGTATAGGATGATGATATTTGGAAATCTTATCTTACCCGCATGTCAGCATGTGAAACTCAGCATACATCTGATTCCACCACTTTGATTTTCCTGACAGCCCTCTCCCCATGTAGTCACTTTCAGCAACAGGGGAGGAAAACAACATTAAAAGCCATGAAGGATGACCCTTCCAATAGTTCCTTTTGACAAATGTCCAATGTTTGAAGAATATATGGGTGAACTTCAGTCTGATTCTTTAAGTATTTTTTTAAAGTACATATTCACCTATCTATGTCCATCTGTCTATGTACAAATATAAATTTATACATAGTGACTTTTTTGCAGTTTCTGTTTTTTAATTTTCCAATAATCTATTCACAAAAAAAAAAAAAAAGTCATCTTTGCCCAGAATTTACCATGGGGTTTATGCCCACAGACCTGTCTTTCATTTGAAAATCAGTAGAGTGTCCTGTGTAGTAAAAGAATGAGTAGAAGAATTCAGTCCAGGTAGTATTGTATAAAAAGATACACTAGTCTGGTTGCACAACCAATGTGGAAAATCAAATAGCACGACAAATGCATATGTGCAAATGTATAAAAAGAATATCATCTAAGGTACATTTTCATCAAAAGAATTTTTCAAAGAAAAAAGAACATGTGAGCAGCAAGTGAAGACCGCTCTGCTCTGAGAAACTAGTTGTGTTTTGTATATAAGTGCATGTGTGTGTGTAAAAGAGAGAGAATGAAGGAGGGAAAGGAAAGGAAAGATAGAAGTCACACAGGGGTTTTAGAATCCTGAAGGAAAAACTGGCCAAAGTTTCCAGGAAACTTAAGACTTTCTTTGGAAAAGCTTGAAGTTTTAATTGTCATTAAAAATCATTAATGATATAAGGTGTTTGAAGGCAAAAAATGAAATTATATCTTGAAAACCTCTCACAGAATTAAATTCAACTTTGATTTAGACTTCCAACATTATCTAGTTCCTCACTGTTCTTCACATATATTAAAAAAAAGTATTCAAACTTGTTGCTAAATCTTCATTCCTCTTCACTTAGTAGATAAATATGTGATTTTGCTGTTTTCAACTCCATATGTCTTCCATTTCAATACTTGTGAAGTGGAAAAAACCCCTAATATATCCCACAAAATGTGATAAAAAGACCAAGCAATTGATTCTTAACCCATAAAAATAGTAACTTAGATAATGATTAGGAAGAAAAACCCAAACAAGTCCCCTCTTCCCAAATAAAAAAGCCAACCCAAACCCAAACTCAAAACGCACCAGAACTACAAGTTAAATGAGAAAGCATCTTTATTCACAGCAGTTCTAAACCAAAATGATTTCCATCAGACTCATATTAGTTTTCAGTACAGCATTAGGTTTTGCATGCAGTGTCTCATCTAAGCCTCTAATATTTTGTGATGTGCTTTAGTTAGATGTGAACGACCAAAAAAACCTCATCAAAACTACAAGTTCTCTTCCATTTTATAAAGATATGGGTTGATACAGTATTTAAAGTCTGCTAACTTTTTACTCCACACCATAAATTACTTCATGTCGTAAGTGCTCATCTGGTAGGGGTTTTTTCCAGAATTTTTCTATTAATACATGACTTGATACAGACTTAAGAGTGGGTACCATGCTCAAGATCAGAGATCTCTATTCAGGATCAGACCAAAGATTAATAGCTTAATTATTTTGTTTTTCCTATTCTGTCTTACCAAAGGCAAGTAGGCATTCATTCTTGTTTCATGGGATGTTCTAATACTTTCAATGACCTTAAATATAAGCATGGATGAGCTACTATAATTTGCATTTTTTATAGTGTTTTATATTGCGTTATGTATAATGTCACTTTTTATTTACCTGCATTCCATTTTGATCACACCTATAAAAAAGGGTTCTTAAATGTCAGTAATAATTCATACCACAAAGAATATGAAAGGAAGGGCAAAGCTTACACAAAAGTAAATTAACTGATTTCAAATTTTATCAGGGATATGTAGAGAAAATGTTCTGCTGTGGGTATGATAGTGAGCCTTTTGCATTTACCCTTTAACTGCAGACTCAGATGGGATAAACTATATGCCATAATATACTAGCATATAAAAAGAGACATTCTTCAATTGAGTTTGACTATGTTTATGGAAAAGGCAACTGCTTCAATATCATTGTCTACAGTGTCAGAGAGATAGTCTGCTGCAGGTACACTAAGTTAGTCAACTCCATAGTATAATAAAAGTGCAGTAGGCTGCATGTGTCTCTACACAAATTATTCTTGCATTCAGCAGTACCTACAGTATATGAGTACTAGGAGTTTGTTCAAAGGCTGCCTTTGGAGGTCAGGCAGAAATTTGTTTTGACCTGCTGTGCCACTCTTTGCAGCTACCAGTTTTTGGGCATCACTGGCTGTAGAAGCCCAGAAAATGCTGATACGTATGTCCCAAACACCAATAGCTGGATAGCCGTGAAGCTCACCAAGGACTGTTGGTAAGAATATGTAGTGGAAACTGGCAAGAAAGAGAAGAGAGCCATAGGAGGTAGGAGAGTACTTTTCTGGGACAAGCGTCTTTGTTCTGGCTGCTGGACACAAGCTCAACACAGTATAGCGCAAGTGCAGGAATGAGGTCAAGAACCAGGCATGGACTGCTGAACAAAGGTTGACCCAATATGGGGGGAACAAGACCACCAAATATCCCCAAAACCCTCTGACCCATTTCTAGAAAGGTCTAGAACAACAAACTGCTCATGATAACTAATTTGCATAGGAAGGGAGAAACTTGACTCCAAGGTGAGGAAAACTTGTCTATGAAAAGGTACCCCCACAAAGTCTCAGTGGTGCACCCTCAGGACCCTGAACACAGCTGGATCAACACTGGAACCAGGACTGGTGATCTTCTGCCTTGGTCCCCAAACCCCCAATTTTTCCAGTTTAAACAGTCTATGTTCTGAAGCATAGCATGTGATCAGCCTTGTAATTGTTGGTACGATCTCATCTCTTGATTAACTGGAAGATTCAAGGCATGTCACTTTTGCTTAGTATAGGTGTTATGAAAATTTACCAGTTGCATGTAACAAGCAGCAGAGTTCAATTTTGGATATTTCTACCCCAGCACTACTCCAATCACTCCCCTAATGGCTATGTGCCTCCTCCTAATATTTCACAATTAAAGCTGTTGTTTGTGCCATTTGCAAAATGCCCTATATGTTTCTGCCATTTACTTCTTCTGGCAACTGAATTTCTAGAGTAAAGTTACTGTGAAGGCAGCGAATACAATGGAAAGCCTTCCACCTCCACAGGTCAGAGCAGTTAACCTTATTCTTTTGTTCAAAACAACACCTTTCTGATGGAACAGTAGGGGTTTTGTCCCACTGTCCCACCCAATGTGGGCCATTGTTTTTGTGTTTTAAATAAGCCTCTTTTCAGAAAGTGTTCAGAAATATAAAGTCATTCAACTGTAAAAGCAAACTTCTAGACTAAATGTCACTCCACTGTAACCACGATATTCCATATTTCATACACAAACCCAACAGTCTTGTCAGCTAAGATTGCACAAAGGGGCAGTGCAGTGAGATCTCATACAATTCAATTTTCACTGTTGCTGCATTACACTCAGCACTTTAGATAAATCTGTTCATTCTCTCTCAGGTGTTGTGACAATTAATGTTTCATCATGTCTTACAAATTACAAAAGAACATTTTATGCTGCCGAAGTCTGAACTGTTTGTGTTTTAAGTTACTTTCTGTTTATTGGCTTACTTTTTCCTGGAGTGACTCTCCAGATGGAAAGCTCCTTAAAACATGTAACCACTCGACCTAAAACATGTAAATTTTTAAAAATACAAAATAAAACACATCATCCTCTTCGAAAGGAAAAAGTACATGTGAAAGAAAACCCTCTTGCTTTCTTCGGCTTGTCTTATATAGGGATATATAATATCTTAGCTCTGACAGGCAAAGACTTGGCAGAAGCCCATAACCACAAGCCATATATCCATAAGCCACATATCCATAACATGACTCATATCAGAACAGTAAAAATAGCAGTAATTGTTAGCTTTCTTGTACAATTTTATCTTACAATATCTCAACATTTGTAATCCGTCAGCAAAAGAGGAAAAAAATCAATTATACAACTTTAATCAACTCTATACACACAGTTCTAAATAGGGGAATAAGAATAGAGAGAATATACTCCTGTTTGTGTGTTTATACTTAAGTCAAAAATATGAAAAATCGGTTACAAGCAAAAGTGTGGTTTTAATACCTCCAGTTTTATGGCTAATTTCCTAAGTATTGATGCTTTTTCCCTGGTCTTTTTTATGGCTCATGTAGAGCTTCAGCCTCTTGTATGTTTACTGTTATTAGTTTCATTCTGATAGTTTAAAGCTAGTTCAGGCATTTATACACAGGTTTCAGTCATCCTTTTTTAGCTTCAGCTGGCATATTTTAGAGGCCTTAGGCACCATGTTTTTTTCTGCCAGTGAATCTTTCCAATATTAATTAAAAATATACCTTTAAATTAAAAAGCAAAGCAGATTAAAACATTTGATGGAGGATTACTATAATATCATGTACTCTCTTTCCAGGGTCAAAGCACTGTGTTGGCCTTATTGTGGTATATAAATAGAATTATTATCAGTTGCCGACAATTTCCATTTTTAATTTTGACTAGTGAGAAATTAAGATTTCCATTACATTTTGGTTTTACAGCTGAGCTAGAAGGCTTCCAATGTGCTGTCATATTGATTGTTTGAGAAGAAACAAGTCAACATAGTACAGGTAAAATTAATGCTAATATTAGTTGAACAGAAAATATCAGGCCTCTGCATATGAACTCACAATGGACAGATACATGAAAATTTTATTAATCGTCCCTACTTTAAGGTAATCTGAAACCAATTTGGACTCAGAAGTATTCTGATCTACTTTTTATGCTGACTGATTTTCTGAAGTTAGCAAACTTCAGGTCATCTAATAAAAGATGTGCTTTTGGCACACACTGCCTATTATGTTTCTGGTACCCTTTTCTTCAATCAAGAATTTTAAAGTACAATAAATAAGTTGCATTTCAAACACTGTTCAGAAACATATTTCTTTAAGAAATTAGGGACATCTTCAACAAAGTATCTTTAGATTTCTCTCAAAAAATGTTGTTATGCTGCAGCAATGAATTACTTGGGATTTTTTCTCCAAATACAAATACTCTTTTTGCTATCATGTCATTCTATTACTGTGGATCAAAAGTTACAGAGGGTTTTTGTTGTATGTGGTCCATTTTCGGTACAAAGAAAATATGGAAAAGATTATTCATCTTTCTATTCTTTTATTTAAGAGTCTTTAAATTGGCTTTCTCTTCTATTCTTTTGAGTTCTTTAGTGAGCATAGGAAGAACTAACAATTACAATGCTTACACAGTTGACACTACCATAATCAATAGACCAATAGTCATTAGTATAAATTTGCATGTTGGTTCTCAGTGTAATCTCTAATGCCAAATTTCAGGTTTATGGTACCTTTGTAAATTTATACTAGACAAAGTTTTGACATCTGTACAATATGTTTTTCTACAGGAAATTAATTTTCTCTAGTTTTTCTCTGCTAAATCACTTTTTGATTAAAATTTCACCAGCTAACCTCTGCAGTCCTTGAATTAATGCTTTAATACAGAATCTGAGAAAAATCTAATCAGCTTTTTCATGGTTTCATAATTTGTTGATCATCTTTAAGTGGAGAAGTATTTCTGACAGACTGTGAATCTTTAGCTGAACAACTCGTTATAGGGATCAGCCGCTTAGTTACTCTGTGAAAGAAACAAATCACACTTATTCAAATCAGAAATATTCAGTGGGAGAAAGAAGAATGTTAGTACAGTATTCTACCCCTCCCCCCCATATAATCACAATTAATGACATCATCTTTCTAATTCATTTATTTTATGCTTTTTTTTTAAGGTAACCTGTCTTACGGATAAAATACTTGTCTTTCATACGGAAGCAATCCTGTTACAGTTACAGTGATCATTGAAAACATGTTTTAGATTAGGAAGCTAGTCCTTAGAAGAGAATCAGGAATCATTTGCACTATAGTTCCCATGAGGTACAACAGATGAATATGGGCCTAAAATCTGAAATAATTTGACTTCCTTTTGAAATAATACTCACATGAATTGTTGCTGGAAAAAGATTTTTTTATGTTGTTTTCCTCTAGCAATGATTATAGAATTGTTACCTCTACATGGAAGCTAAACATTTAATGAAATACGTTCAAAACAAATCCATGCAATTTTGAAATCAATACACCAGTTGTCATATGCATGTATAATAGTCTCCTAGTGAGTCAAAAAAGAAAAATATTTTGCACTCCATGTGTTCTTTTCTCTACTAATAAACTAATATGAAATAGGGCAGACTAAATTTAGAGCTGCAATCTTTTTCATACAGTAAAACTTGACATATAAGATCTTAGATTAACCTTTTTTTTCTTTTTTTTTTTTTAAGAGAAAAAGATACCGATACATTTTGCAGTGATATACATAGAACTTATTTAAGAGAATATACCTAAAAGAATGAAGGGTGAAGGGGCAGATTATTTTATGATCTACCGTAAGTAAAATCCAACCCTTTAGTTTTCTCTGCTGTAATTACAGCAATGATCTATCCTGATACAGACTACATGTTGTCTGGGAAGTGGAGGGGTCTATTCTATGTAGAGATTTAAGACATATTTCTTGCCTGATTCAGACGACAATTATATAGTCAACACTTATTTTTGGCTTAACTAATACACTTCCCAGAAACACTGGATTAATTTTCATTAGCTTGTTCCACCAACAGCTCACTCATGACCCTTTCCTGGGACGTGGATGAGATCTTTCGGGCCTCCTCACACCATATCTTAGCTGTCTGCATCAGCAGGTTTCTCCTACCTGAGATTTTATAGTCACCTTTCACACCTTCAGTTTCTATTCTAAAACTATTAAAAAGGGATCAATATCTAGAGAACATTATGACAATATTTCTCTCTTTTCTCTGTATTTGAAACCACCCCATGCATCTCAACATGAATGCTGATTGGTATTTATTTATTGGTATTTATTTACGGTAGTGGTATTTATTCATGAAATGAGGATACTTTTTTTATTGTTCTATACAAATTTCAAGATAGATGTTAAAGCAACAGTGCTAACTTCTGGCATTAAAATATTAATAATCAAGCTTCACAGAATGCATTCTATTTTCCTAAAATGCAAGAGATTATAATAAATCTATAATAGATGTTCCCAGGTCTTTGATTTTTCCTGTGGATCATATTTTTGGCTTGAATCTATGAACACATCTTAGAAATTTGCATGTTACTAAGATGAATAGTATAATTTATATGATATTATTTTGCAAAACAAAAAAAAGAAAAAGAAGAAAGTTTCCTAAACAGTTGTAGGGTTATAGAGGCAGGAGCTTGAAAAAAAGGGCATAAAATTTGGTGCAATCCATAAAAGCAAAAGGAAAAAAAAGAAAAGGCAGAGAACTGAAGATTTAAAAGGAAGCAAAGATTTGTGAACGAGATGGATAAAGTTCTATGTGCATAAAGGAAAAATGTTCTTTTTTGACCATGTAGTTTAAATATTTAAATAGTAAATTTAAAAGTGAGGTCCAAAACATATATTAGCCAGATTAATAAATACTATGAATGAAAACCTAAGCCCCAAATCTGCTACTACTATTGAAGTGAAATATCTGCATTAGTTTAAAAATGAATGAAACTAAAAATCAGATTTTGTTTCTTATTTGACAGCCAACTAGTTGCATGTGTGCGAAGTTGGTTTTATATGGTCTTTGTGAAATCTTCTGGACTAGGATTCTGATGATAACTTACAGGGACATAATTACCTGAGTGGGGGACTCCAAAGAAAAAAGAAACAGATAACACAAGAAGATATAGATAAGTAGATAGATAGAAGGATAGATAGATAGATAACATACTTTAAAGGCAATTATTAGAAAAAGGATTCTTAGTTGATACAAAGTTAGTGGCAGGGAGAATTGTGTTTAACTAAGAAAAAATTTGATTAACTTCTTTGACTAGCAATGCTAAACGAAAAAGACAGAATACCTTTAATGTTGGTAAGACAAAATATCTCAGTAGTTTTGGTTTTATGTGAAAACTATTTCCCTACTGTTTTGCATACTTATAGATATTGTTTTTCTGATTTAATGTAAACAACTAGTGGATGGTAATTTAGATTGAAAAAATAAACAAAAAAATCAGTGCTTCTTCCCTATGGTCTTTACATGTGCACTGTTGCTTAGGCATTAGGTTTTTTTAAATAGGTTTGTCAGTAATGGTACTAAAAAAACTTTTACTCTCTTTTAGTTTGTTTAACCTGTTTATGGGATTTCATTTAGCCTGTTTGTATAGTAGAGTTTGTTCAACTTCAATATACAAAAGAACTTGGATCTTTTCCATAAAATCTCTTTTCAATTAATATCTTATTTTAAAGACAGTTACTCAACCAGCTGTGTCAGGATCCACTGTACTCTTACCATAAGATTCTTAATATAATATGTAGGAAAGATGAGCACTAAGTATTGCTACAAACAACATGTCAAAAGCTTTTGTCAGGTTACTTATAAGCCATTGCTTTACTTATTTCTTTTTCTGAACTTCTGACAAATGTGGTACTATTGTACTTGTGAAAATTAACACCAGAGTTAGCAGCAAACATGAATTAGTATGGTAAGATCAGTTGATGAACTTGCAAAATGCATGCATGAAGAGATTATGGCCAAACGTTTCTTCAGAGTCTGTACATTTACTCTCTGTTCCTGTTTCTTCAGTGCCTCAGGATGAGCTTAATTGTGCACTGGTAGCATACAGATATGCTGGGGAGATAAGCTCTAACTGAAATATACTGCGCATCCAAGAACATTAAAATGAAAGTGTAGGAAAATGGTTGTTGAAAAAGTAGTTGCTTGGATGTTGAATTTATAGTACACGCTGTGCATAAAAATAAAGTTTGAGTCTGCAGTGCATAGAAAAGAACTTTAAAAGGAACTAGGTGTTATTATGCACATGAAGTAGGTGAGCAGAACTTAGTTCATACTGGAAAGGGACTTCCTGAAGATTACAGAGCTATGTCTCCATGAAGACTGAAATACTTATTGATGATACCTAAGGTCTGAAGATCAAACATTTGCTGGATTTATATAAGCACTTCTTATAATTTTCAAACATGTCCTGAGCTCAGTGCCTTATACTTAACTAAGACAAGTACACTATAAATGTTCAAAGATTGATTAGGAGGCAACAATAATACGTTTATTTAGGCAGTTAGGAGGCAACAATAATATGTTCTGTTATCAATACATTTTATTTTTATTTTGAGCTTGTTTGATTGCAAATTCCAGTCATGGGTTTTCATTAGATGAGCTTTGTAAACAATAACAACCTGATTTTAGAGCCAATTTTCACTGTGGAGGAGGCCTCAACAGACTGGAAACTTCATGCCAAGAACTTTTGCAAACATCAAATAGTAATGTTAAACCCAAGTTAACTCTATTCACTTTAATTTATGAACATTAATCATAATGTTAAGCTTATTTTTAATCTAGCATTGTTAGGCCAGTAAAATTAATAATCGGTTAGAATTAGTTAGATACATGGCTGTCTGTCCCCTTTCTTAGAATCTGGGAGCATGCTGAAGTCTTTTGAAATACCGTCCCTTTATAAATATTCAAGGCAGGTTAAGATATTTGTAACAACACGTCCAAACTTCCCTAGCTATGCAGAAGGACGGAAGGACAGACAAATGACTTAGCGATAAAGAATGGATTATAAGCAGCAATTTTCCATGTTAAATTTAGGAATTTACTGCAGAAGCAGAAGCTGAGTTTGAAAGAATATAATAAAAGACTGATTATACTGTAATCACACTATTAGAGCTTGGGAAGGAGCATCATGCGTGTCCACTTAAAGATAGCTGAATACTGAAATGATAGATTTTTATATTAATTCATGTTATCTCACATTTTATATTGTCATCCATTCCTATTTCTTTCAGCTTAGATGTATTTTGTGTAGATCTTTTGCAGAGATTTCAATGTCAATGTTGTGATATTTAAGATTCCTTATTTATTGAAAGAATTTGAAGACTGATTATGAAAATGGTTACTGCTACTGGCTTTTTATCAGAGCTACTTTTCTACATTGGTACATAGAGAATGCATATTTCTCTGTTGTTGCCATGAAGACTGAAACCCCATCTTTTATTCAGTAAAAGCTTGTACCTTTTGTTCAATAAAAGCTAAGTATTGCAAGCTCACAATAAAACTTAACAGTTGGCAAAGATGTATCCTACATGCATTTTTAAATACTTCATTCCAAAAGGGACTTTATTGTTTCAAGCCCAGAAGTATTTTAGGCTTGGTTCTTATCTTAGTTATATTCATGTAAACTTATGGGTGAGATCAAAGTTAATATATTAACTATTTCTTATTGTGCTCTGGTAGTCATTGTCTTGTTTTATTCCCCATTTTCATACTGGTTTAGAAAAAGCAGGGCACAGAAAATAAAAATATTTCTCCAAAGATGAACTTCTTATTATTTAAATAAAGATCTTTTTACTGCAGTTGCATTAAAGCTATTGGAACAGTGCACATTAGTGGTCAGCTGTATTCAGGGTAGATTGATATGACAATGTTACATAAATTAGTGCTCTTTGTATACTCCTGATGAAAAGTTTAAGATAGATGAAAATTAAGAAGAAAAATGTAACGTGCAGTGCCACGTGCACGTTACAGAAAAATATGTCAGAAGAGTGCAGTGTAAGAAGATGAGAAAAGCAGGGATCTGTTACAACCTGCTGGAGTTGATATAGTAGCAAAGGTTTAGTATATTTGAGAGTTTACAGGAAGACAACTAAGGTGTTCTGAGCAGAACAGAAAAAATATAGGAAATATGCACTGTCACACATTTAATGCTAAATTTTCAACATATCATGAAACTTAGGTGAAGCTTCTCTGGACTTTTAGGCCAATATAATGATTTCAGAGTACTAGAGTTATGATTTTTGATCTATTTGTGTTAACAAGACTACAGAATATCCTTTCACATGTTGGCTGACACAATACAGTTTTTAGGAGTCAAATTTGTGAATAAAACATTAGTTTTCTTTCCTTTTTTACAGCTGGTGTAAGAAGGGAACATTAAATATGATTACTATTTTAATAGAGAGTTCAAGAGTTCAAGAGTTACTATATTAATAAAGTTCAAGAGTACGCTGCAGTATCTTCTGTGGTGCAGGGAAGCTGAATTACGTCAAAATGAAGAAAATTTCTGAGAGGGGGTTACAGTTTAAAATAAGAATTCTTCCTTCTAATTTTATTGCATTTCCACAGGGTAATCAGTTGGACTGCTGCTGTGAATCTTCTGGAAGCACTTACAATGCCCCTAATACACTCCTAATTTTAGTGGTGATAAGTACACGTGAGTTAGAAGGCTAGCACGGTTCAAGGCAAATGATGTGAGGACTTGCTCTAAGTTGTTCTTGTGGCCCAAGACTCCTGTGGCCCAAGACTCCTATTGCCCAGGTCAGAACTCAGAAGGTCCTACGAAAGACTAGAGGGAGATAGGCTAGTCTGGCAGTTTTGAAACCACTCTTCTGAGTGATATACCTTTCAACAAAAAGAAGATATATACACATCTAAAGCTTCCCTCTTTCCTTCTTTCAATGTTCCTTGAAAAGCATTCCGAACAATTTAGTGCACAGTATTGTAAGCTGAATAATTTTCACAGACCTGTTCTACCATGACTTTTGAAAGATTCACATTGTTACAGAAGATGCTCCAAATCTACTGAAATTCAATCAGTAAAGGAAAAAATTAACCCAGCTGTTTTTACAAATAGGCCAGTAACACAGACAGGCTACAGGTAATGTGTGATTAAGGCTGCTTCAGAGACATGTTGAAACATGTTAACATGTGAGAGAGTCCTGTATCTATAACATGAGAAATCAAAAGCTGTTAGTTTTCAAGACAAATTCAGTAGATTTCTGGATCTATGCCATGTTTGCACAGCAGGAAACTGAAACATGCTGCTGTTCACTCTATTTGGCTCCAAGAAGGTTGAAATTCGTGATGTATGTGTTGTCTTTCTATTCTCAATTATAACATCTCTTCATTGCTAAAGAATACAATTTTTCACTTTACTAGGTATATTCCGTATTTAAAGATTATAAAACTTTTGAAGGAGAAAAGTTTTTAAATTTTCCACTTCCCCACTCTCTTTGGTATCAACAGCAAACTTCATTAGAATACACTTGATCCCATCATCCAGATTGCTTATGAATATTTTAAACAGTGTTGGCCCCAATATCAATTCCTGGGGGATCCCACTCCTAACAGGTTGCGAGTTTGAAAAGGAGCTATTCAGCACTGTCCTCTGGGTGCTGCCTGTCAGCCAGTTCCCCACCCACCACACAGACCACCTGCCTAGATCATAATACATATGTTTCTCCAGGAGGAGGCTGTGGGAAACCATACCAAAAGCCTTGGAGAAATCCAGATAGTGTCCACCACTCACCCCCATCAAGCAGGCAGGTTACTTTGTTGAGGAAGGTCATCAGGTTTGTCAAACACAATTTTCCCTTGGTGAATCCATGCTGGGTTTTTCCCATCACGTGCTTCATCTGACCTGTGCTAGCCCCCAGGAAGATTTGTTCCATAACTTTCCCAGGGACTGAAGTAAGACTGACAGGTCCATAATCTCCTGGATTCTCCTTTAAGCCCATCTTGCAGATGGCTATGTTACTAGCCTTGTTCCAGTCTTCTGAGATGACTCCTTATTTCCGCAATTTCTCTAAGTCCACTTCTCTTACCTTTAATGAGGATGAACTGGCTTTGTCCTTTCAGGAAAGTTTTTTGAAAATATCCCAACACTTGCTAGATCCTTTATCTGCCTCAGCCATAAAATAGGAATAAGATACTTTGAAATCAAGATAAGAGAATAGGTCAGATTTAACAGCTATTCAGCCCATTTATTTTCAAGGAATCCATGACTACAGTAACTAAAATATTTACTACATTTTAGCAGAGATCTCTGGGCCTCTGTAAATCCTATACAATGAAAAAAACCTCCAAGTACTAAATCTGTGTACAGAAATAAATTACTACTGTTAACAATGGAAAAAGAAGTAGGAAGCTGTAAAGTCACAGATATTGTGGGAATACATAGCAACCATAGACAGTGGAAGAAGCAATATCACACCCTTATGATATGGTTGTTCTGGAGGCGTAGGTGTTGAAAGTCAGCCATAGGACTCTGAGGTCCTAAATCTCAATTCAGTTTCAAGAATACTACAGCAGTGAGAATGTTGGTTAAAACTCGCAGCTCTGAGGTGCAAGGGGAAATAGACATGAAACACTTTTAAATTTATGCTAAAGTTTAAATAAGTAAATAATTTTAAAGCAATATTCTTTTCAAGTTGTCATACTAAATTATTAGCTATTTTTATTATTTCTGCAGTAGTGTCCCTATTTCTGATGCAAAACTGTAAAAATACAATAATTAAATCATTTTAGGAGCATCTATAACATTACATCTCAAATGGGGAGAACTTATGTTTTTTCAGGATCATGTAATTAGATATACAAATCTGGAAATATCCAGAAATGCAACAGTCTTTTTATGATACATTCATTCTTGACCCGGCTCAGATAAGAGCAAACATTGTTTTCAGTACAAGAGACTAGATTTTCATCAGGCATTATTTAAATTAGTAATTAATGTATTTTTTGTAAGCACATGCTCTTATTGCGTGTGAGAACAGCAAGAGAATAACACGGTGCTCTCATTAAAAGCTGATTGATTTACACCAAGAATTGGTACAATTTCAGTGTTTCAACCTGATCATTAGGGCTTAAATGTTGAAGTGGAAAAGCAAAGGTTAGCCCATCTGCTCTTACCAACCACTCTCATGGTACTTAATTCAGAACTGGAAACAGAAAATCTTTTCAAATGGTTTCCATTGGGCTTTGCATTGGGGCAGCTGTGCAAAAGTTTGAAACTTTTCTGATTGTGTGTGTGTATCTTACAATGATACTCTCTACATTTCTTCAAAACACCATTAATCAACTGTTTAATCAAACACATTTCTAAAAATCAAAACCTTTCATGACTCATGCAATCACTGCCACTAAAATCTGGCCATTTTTCTGCTAATGTGTGAGGCAGTGGAATCTGGCTTGCATTCCCTCAGTTTTTAATGTTAGCAGTATAAACATGCTTTGAGAGTGAAGTAGACTAATACGATGCACAGGGATAAATGTTAGAAGCATATACAGCTTCTGGTGTTAGGAGTGGCATTTTGCCCTTTTTACATAAAAGCTTTATTGACCATAGTGGTGAGACAAAGTATAAGAATTATAAGGGGCCAGCTCATCTGGTGTATGCCAACACCACAAATCAAAGCCCAAATAATTTTGAAGATCACTGATATTTATCTAGTGAGTTTAGTTATTCTGCAATGCAAGGGCAAAAAAGGAAACCAGGAACATTGGTCCGAAATCACTCTAAATGACTGGAAATATTTCAATTTTTACCTTTAGAAGTAAAAATTTATACCTTAGAGCCAACTGAATTCTATTGTGCTTCAGATATCAAGAGATTGGCATTTCTTTATTTCATAAAACAGGGTTAAAGCAGTTTGCCTTTTAGAGGATGAGTGGAGTTTGCAAGAAACTAGCAAGTATGGTAGAAAATCCTTAAGTAAATAAAATCCTAAATGCTTTTTACACAGTCCTATACTTTTTAGGCATGTGTAAGCCCTGAATGCAAAATGCAAAATGCAAAATGCAAAATGCAAAATGCAAAATGCAAAATGCCCTGATGACAAAACCAGTAAAAAATGAAGTGCTGCAACTATAAAAATTAAAACAAAGGAAAACATCTGAATACTTTAATTAAAAACCATAATCTAATACATAATCCTTTGTATACTATTTATTTTAAAACTTTTTATTTTCTTCCAGGTTTTCTAATTCTGAAATCAAGTATGAATAATACTAAAGGTGATTTGAAACCTTACAATAGTCATATATTAAATTTAAGGAGATTAATAGTACCAGTTTCTGTTATTCACTATTAAAGTGGTGTATATCTGTATCTATATCTAATCTATATGTATATATCTATCTATATCTACAGCTATAGTTATATCTATCTTTATCTTTCTTTATCTGTCTATATCTATCTGTGAGTAGACTTATCAATTTCAGAAAAAGAATCATTTTATAAAAGACTGTGGAGTAAATTGTGAAAGTCTGTGTAATAGAACCAATTGATTTGATCTGAAAATGGAATTAATATAAGAATTCATACATAGCTACCCAACCCACTGAATTTTAAATATTTGTTTCAGTTATGGTGATCAATTACTTACACTGAAGAACAGATATATTCTTCACACTGAAGAATTATTTTTGTTTAAAAAAAAAGAATAAAATAGATCAGGGAATTTAAAAAAAATCTTTGACAGGAGAAAAATTGAAAAAGTTATTTTATTAAAAGGAGATATTTTCTAAGAGACAAATAGTTGGAAAAAAATGGAAATTAGCCATCATTATATATGAGATGGAAAATATTCTTATAAATGTTGACAAATTATTTTCTAAGCTCAACTTTTGGCACTGAGATTTTTTCTGGGAAAAAGAAAGGAAGAAACCAACACCCGAAACCCAACAGTAACAAAACTCTCACAACTATCTAATCCCTTATTTTGACATTTTTGTACCAAATCCTTTTTGTAAGACTTTCTAGAAATCAATGGGATGACCTCATTGGGCTTTGCCTCTCCTTATGGATTTATTAAGTCATAAAAAGATGATCCAATGACAGGTATTTTCACCTGTGTAATTACTATTTTCTTTATCAAAATATACAAGAAATGCTAAGAAAACTCCTGGGAAGAAATATGAAAACCTCTAATGTTGGCTATTATGGGTAGTTTTATAACAGTCAATAAGTTGTATAATACTGAAAATTTGAAAATATTATTAACATTACCATTTTTAACATTTGCTTGCTCAATAAGATACTTTATAAGTTTTCACCTCCTGAAATTACTTATTGTATTCCCTCAATTTCATTGAGGAACTGTAACTGTAACAGAAAGAAAAGAGGAAAGAAATGAGAGCAGCAGCAAAAGTCGAGCACTGCAAATAACTACTGTAAGAATAAATGATGCCTTGTTTATATCTTCGCAGTGACTAGAAAGGTAAAGAAATACAAATATTTGGTACTTACATTTCTCAGTGAAAGACAGAAAGTTATAATGATGTGTGAAGTATTTTCAGGAAAGAATTAGTCCTACAAACATTCTCCCTCTGCTTTCCTTTTTTTTTTTTTACATTTATATTTAAATACCATACATGTTTATTCAGTGAAAAGCAGTAACAGTTTACAATCTTCTCACTGCCTGTTTGCTTCGGAGAAACAGAGGAAAACCATTTAATTTTTTTATTTTTTTTTAAGAGGCTGATATTCAGATCAATGTAACATACCTTGATAAGTAATCATGAAAGCTGCTTCTGGTAGTAGTTAGGATAGTTCCTTAAAGATTTGATCCAAGTTTTCCAGAAGTCTGTGGGAAAATCCACTAACTCAATGATGAGTTGCTGTGATGATCAATACTAATTTAACATCAGTTTTTCAAGGATTGAAGTTTGGGCAAGGGGCATACTTAATAAACTGACTAACTGCAGAAAGAAATTTCTAATTCTTCTATAGTAATTAAAAAAAAAAAAAGCATTTTGGAAGACAATATGCCCACCGGCTACTGGTAGAAACAATGTGCTAGACTTGACTCTATGTTAAAGTTCAAGCATTATTGAAGACACAAACACTGTACGTCTTATCTGAAATTAATTTCTGAAAAATAAATTATCACTATGTATATTAATCGATCATGAAGTAATATATTTAAAATGTTTTATATAGACTTGAAGAACTGGAAAAATAATTGCAAGTAATATTCCTTTCAGAGTATAACTCTGTATGTTCTGATCACTGCAATCTTACGCTGGCTGTTTAGTTGCACAAAAAAGCATGAATGAGAACTATGAAATACTCCTGTTCTCTTTACTACAGAGTTTTACTATTATCCAGCATATCTTCACTGTGTCCTCTCCATGCCAAAAATTCTGTGGATGTCACCATTTTTTAAATACTCTGACTTAGGACAATAAAAACTTCTAGGAAGGGACCAGGAAGAAATTTTCATATATTTTATAAATTAAAACAATTATTTTATAAAGTAAAATAATACAAAGAATACAAGAATAAGAAAAAATATAAATAGAATTTAGAAGTCTGCTACTGTTTGGCAGTTGGCATTCTATAGTTTGGTAGAAATAGAAAAGTGTGGTGTCATGGTGTAAGCCCAGCTGAAAACTAAGCACCACCCAACCACTCACTCATTCCCTCCTCTGAGTAGAAGAGGGAGAGAATCGGAACAGTGAAAGTGACAGAAAGTGGGTTGAGATGAAGACAGGTTAATAGGTAAAGCAAAAGCCATGCATGCAAGGAAAGTAAAACTACTTCCCATGGGAAGGCAGGTGTTCAACCATCCCCAGTAAAGCAAGGCTCCAGCACATGTAGTGATTATTTGAGAGGACAAATACCATCACTCCAAATCTCCCCTCCCCAGTGCACTGTGTCAACCTTCCCCCTACCGCTTCCTCCTTCTTCCCCCAGCTTTATTTGCTGAGCATGATACTATACGGTGTGAGCTATTCTTGTGGTCAGTTGGGGTCAGCTACCCTGGCTGTGTCCTCTCTCATCTTCTTCTGCAGCCCCAGCCTTCTTGCTGGCAGGGCAGCACATGGAGCAGAAAAGGCCTTCATGTAATACCTGCTCAGCAATAACAAAAACACTCCTGTATTAACACTGTTTTCAGCACACATCCAAGACACAACCCCATATGAGCCACTGTGAAGAAAACTGACTACCCCATTAAAACCCAGCACGCGGGAATATAGCAACATACAACATTCAATATTTCCATCTAGAAGTGCCGCTGTCCGAAGAGGGGTTGGGACACGAGGAAGGGTGCAAGTAGAATGCCCTATTCACGCGTGCACACTGTCTTTTGTCAGCTCGGGTGGGGAAAGGGCCAGAACATAGGGCGGAGCATGAGACAGACAAGCAGGGGAACAAACCAAGATAGGGACATGGACAAAAGGGGGAGGAGTGGAGGAAGCAGGGAGCAGGCAGCAGGCAAACTCATGGCAAGCCTGGGCACGACCACTGTGTAGTGTGAATACAATGAAACCACATAATAACAGTAAAGTCCATATGATAACTGTAAGGTCCATATAATAAAGTCCTGCCAATTGCTGTATGCTTTTCTTCATGCCTGGAACTGTTCCCTTCCTGAATCTTGCTCCTTCACATAGAAGGACTATTTTTGCATATTCTATTAAGGGAATATTCCTTTGTATTTGAGGACAACTGCAATTAACCATCTAAATAGAAGAAAAAGGAAAAAAGTATAGATATTATGTCTGTCAAATATATCTCAGTGTGGAATCACTGGAAGAGAAACAGTGAAATAAAGAATATTTAATGAAATAAAGGCAGCCTTGTTAGAAGGGACAAAGAGAGTAGTTTAGACAACTTTTGTGTTTAGATCATTGAAGTTGCAGCTTGATAGGACTTTTTATAGAAAGCAAGATAATTGAGGGGTTTCTAAAATAAACAGATTAAAATAAAAATTTAGATTTCTTCTAGAATAACTCTTCTATATTCCCTTCCCTTTCCTTTTCCCTTCCCTTTTCCCTTCCCTTCTCAAGAGGTCTCTTCTGACCTAAATGATTCTGTGATTCAGTTTCTTGGTCTTTTAGAATCGTTTTCCAAAAGTCTCTTTCAGATAATTCCTGTTTTTCTTCTCCACTGTTTTTTTTTTTCTATTCTTTTAATTTATTAAGAAAACAATATAACATATCAATTGAGAACCTAATGAAAAAAAATAAAAAACCCACTCCACAATGCTGAGAATATGGTATTAAGAGATTACGATTGCACAGTGGCTAATTTAATGATTTCTCCTCCTTAAGTCTCCATAATAATCTATTCATATTAATTTCTTCCTTTTTTTTTCCCTAATTTAGAATAGGGAGCTACTTTCCTTGTTTGTGAAAGTGTCATGAGTACTTGTAGCTCTGAAGAAACAATATATGCTATCTCTGAAGACATCACTTCCTTACTGTAGAGTGCCAAAACCCTTTAACCCTTTCTTTTTGACTTAAAAATGCTTTTGTATCATTTGATACAATGAACAATGCTGTCTGCTGCCCAAATATTAACCAAATACAGCTACATTAATTGCAGGTTAAGGTCATGCTTCAAAGTCTAGTTCTGCACTGTGATTCCACAGAACACAGCCCAGAAAGTACAGCTTTGTAAAGTAACTTTATTCCTGAAAAATTCTTATTAGAGTGGTTCCTGATCATTAAAATACAGAAGATCCCATTTTCAGCTCTTTGCAGACTTCCAAAAGGACTTCCTGTAAAGCTGTGAATCATAGGCAGTGATTCCAACTTTTTCATAGGAAAGTCTCAGTAATAAAATTGTCTGTGCTGGGTATGCAGTTGTTCTGCTTTAACACTTATTCTTAGAGATTGCTGCTGCTGCCTGTTCACCACTACACACAGCACACGTACACATTAAGGGTTATTATTCCATGTCCTGTGATTTGCTCCACAATTCTCACATTATATTAAATATTCTGTAGCAGTGTATTGGTGAGTAAAACAAGATGATGATTTTTTCTTTGTTTTCACATAAGGCAAGGACCTTTAATATTTCACGTAGGGTTTTTTTAAAAGTCAAATTCTAAGTAGTTGTAACAGGGAATATTGCTGCTGGGGACCTCCCTAGATGCAAAAGCCACTGGGAAACCACCAAAATGTACATTCAATTCAACTTCAAGTACATAAAGGCAAATTCAGTTTCAAGGGTCACGTGATAAAGGTGACTATTTAAAAGATAATCTAAAGTTATGTGATTTTGATTCAGAAGGGTAAGACATACTTATTTAAACAATATAGTGTTTTTCTACTTGGTCCAAGTTCTCACAGAAACCAAATTCTCACAGAAATAAAAACTAATGGCAAGTATGTGGCATTTAATGCTTCAACTGCCAGTGGCACTTTTCTAATTTTGTCCCCTGTAATGGAAACAATTTCCAGCTTAAATTACAAACTAAGCACCTCCATGGAACCCTAGTATACATAGAGTCCTCTTCCTCATTATGGAAAAGCTAGACTCCACTGAAGACAATTCAGGTAGCACAGTAATGAAGTCTTCCTAAGAAATCACATAACAGAACAAAGTAGGAAAGTTCGTACCCCAAAATGACACGGGTTTAAAATAACTGCTGTACTCCTGGGACATTCTGGAGTATAGGACATATATTGATAATGCAGCATCCCAAGAGATTGTGCTTAAGGCAACAGCTTTGTCCGCTCTATTTGCCTCTGTCCATGAGACAGAGACTGTTTCTCTCTGTACAATAGTAGAAACAGTAGGATTAACCTATCTTATATGGCAACACTGTAGTACACAGAGTGGGAGTGGGAGGGTGTTTCTTTCTAAAGCATTTAAAAAGCAATTTTTATTTTTATTGTTATTGTTTTTGCTTTAAAACATGACATTTGGATCAGATTTCTCTCACCTCACACTCTAAAAGGGACCATTTGCAGAAAAAAACCTCATGCGTGTCTTTTCTTTCATGAAAAATCTTGGTTTGTAGTGGTAATGCTACAGAAAGTGTAATTAATTTTAACACAGATTAAAAAGAAAAGCACAGCTAAGAAAAGGTGAGCTATTTTTGATCTAGTTTTCATCACAGACTAATTTCTTGTGGATGTTTTATCCCCTGTGCAAAACCATCATATAATTTGCCACAGTTGAAAAGCTTTGACTGAGACAGGGACACTACTGAAACAGCTGGGATACTGCAGGTTAGATGTATCTACATTGGCAGAACTTACATCACATGCTTATCCTCAACAAGGACCAAATACTGTCCTTGAATGTGTATGACAGAAAATCATATGAAGTTTTGTGGCAATTGGTTATTCAGTTTTAGGAGGACAATTTTCCTCATGCTTGTCTGAACTTGGGAAAATCACTTGTTTTTATGACGGCTACTAATTATTTAGAAAGGAAGAAAATTTTTTCTAAGGAAACTTTTCCCATATTCATGTCCTTTGAGAACAGTGAACAGAAAAGTGTGATAGAACACCTGACTACGCCATTAATTTAATATCCAGGCCAAAGTGCTATTTGTTAGGAATTATGCCTTTTTACACATGCCCCAACTCATGTACAGAAGAAATGCATTTCTGGAGAAATGTACTTCCATTAACTTGAATACACAGGAAAAACTGCAGAAACACATAAAATCACACAAAGAAATGACAGTCTCAACACTAGTGGACATGGGAATTTTTACTACGTGAGGTAAATTGGTGTATAGAACCGAACTTGGATGCAGAAGAACTAAGTCATTTAATGATATGTTAATCAGGTTTGATCTGTGCAAATACTCTTTTTAATTAGAAGTATCTATATAAAGTTTAGGTATTTTTAAAGTTATTAACTGTGCCTGTAACTAGTTGGGCCCAGCTACAGAGCTAGTGTACATCTCACAGGTTTTTTACCCTGGTGTTTCCCAAGTAAGCAAAGGTAAGCTCATTTCTGCTCCCTGAGGATGATGGCTGCTAAAAATAAGTTGTATTACAGTGAACAACATACTGGGTAAAATCTGTAGGGATTCTCCCTCCCTACCCCTTCTGTTCCAAAGGAGGCATTTAGGAGCAAACTGTAAGTCAGATGATTTTTCTGTAAGATCTGAGGACTGGTTGAGTGTTCTCTGGATAGAGACAGATATGCAACCTGTTACTAGTTGCTCAGGTTGCATACCCCATTTCATGTTCTGTGACTACTTTCCACTGCATGATGAATAGTATTCTTTCCAAGCTGTCTTCTTTCCATAATAATACTGTGCTATGGAAGAAAGTAAGTGTCTTCACATAATGAACTGTTATTTTTATACATCAGTGCAAATACAATATCCATGTGCATACCAGTTTGCCTGTGAAAGGATCATGGGCAAGGCTGAACCTTGCAGCCAGGGGCAAGAATTATCCACCTTCTTCCAATTATTTCTGAAATCTTCACATTGCATCTCAAGTTTTTTTATGATCTCCCAAATAAAATCAATCAGCTAAAAAGTAGTAAAGCACTTTTTCTCTTCTCAGTTGTACCTTCTGTATTGCTTCTGATACTGCTCCTTTAATCCTGAAAATGAGAAGGCAGATTCCCTCTGCTTTTTTTCTTACTTTTCCTTCCTTTGCCATGTGATAGGGTTCCTTTCTCAGACAGCTTACACTTCTTGCTCTTCCCTTTTTTTATATTACACTACAGAAAAGAAAAGATGAGTTTCAAAAAGGGTTGAAAATACTTAGCACTAAAGAAGAGAAACATCAGGCCAATGTCTATTCATACCTCAAGGGTTATTTGTTTTATTGATCTATAAGGTTATGCACATTCTCTCAGATATATGCATATATATATGTATATATCTATGTAAAATATAGATAGCTAATACATAGATGGGGTTTTTAAAAGGCATATAAAAATAAAATCTGAAAATACGACTTTGAGGAAAACACATGTTATAGTAAAACGAAGTGTCAAAAAGCCATATGTTGCAAATTACCTTATAAATGTATTAAAAATTGTAGATGACCAGTGTTAAAGTTCCAAAACATTTAAAAATCCCCCCAAATTTGAGTACTTTAAATGTAATACTTCAAAATAGAAGCCAAATGTCTGAAATGCTGAAATCCAGACCAGCTGAAACAGCCTTGAGAAAATAACTTCAGAATAACAGGGAAAAAACCCCAAAGAAACTTAAACTTAGTGGAAGTATAGAAAGGTCACAGAAGAAAAGATATTTTATGTTGTGAAGTATGGATGAGGTGGTCAACAGGGAATATGTGCATTGTGGACTTGCAGCAAGGAGTGAAATAGTAAAGGCTTACAGCAGTGATTGGGACCCCTGGTGGCCTAGTGGTTAGGATGCGACACTCTCACCGCAGCGACCCAGGTTCGATTCCTGGTCCCCCGGGTAGATGGAACTCGTTAGCCCTGTGAGGGCATCCATCTATGAGAAGGTCACTCTAAACAAACCTACGTCCTGAGGACCTCACTGTCATTTTCCAAGCTTGTTTGGCCCCGGCAGATGAACCTTAGGATTAAAGGGTGGGCTCAGTTCAGCGCACGCTGTGTCTCACCTAAAAAAATCCATTGCGCAGGCTTGAAAGGTAAAAGACCTTTCCCAAATCTTCATTCGCGAAGACTGGCCATACTTATACTTATTATAACTTATACAGCAGTGATTCAGTGCCAATCTAGAAGCACTACCTTTCTACGACTGAAGTGTACCAGTTTTTTACTGAACTGGTTCAGAGCTACCTTAAAGACACTTGCATCCTGTGCAAGAATGTATCTGTTGTGATTCAAACACACCCTGACATTGTGGGAAATAATAAATATTCGCTGTTGCTTGTATTTATGATGTGACAACTTTTTCATGTTGAATATTTGTATTAAAGGGTTTGAGCTTTGGTTTGTTTTCCTTTGCTTTGTTTGTTTGTGCTTTTTTGTTTGGAGTTGGGTTTTTTGTTTCCCTTTTAATTGCTGTAATTTATTTTTCTGTTTTAAAATACTTTATTTTTAATGAGCAAATTATTGACTTTTTTTGCCTTGTTTGCAACTTTTAAAGCAGAAAAGTAATTAATAACACATTTCTCTTGATGTTTAAATTTGAAATTAGCCTCCTAAAAGTTCAGAATTCAGATTGTTTTTTACGAAATAGTAATTATCTTAATATTTTTAAATAACATGATACTGATTGATATAAGGTTCATTACATATATTTGTGAAATGCCATAAGTAAGCTTTATTTTGAGGGGATGTTTTTGGCCTTTTTTTGAGGGGCATATTTTCCATTGATCTTCTGAACAGATGTCCTCTAGAGAAAAAAGAAAAAAAGTAGTTAGAACCAGTGTGAGGACCCTGGCAATGGTATGAAGATTGTGGCAGGGTCATCTGCACATTATCAATGGCAATATTCCTGGTTAATGACATTTTAATTATCCTTACTACCACTTCAGACATTTCCTTTAGGTTTCTAAGGTGGTTGCTTGTTGTCTGCAATAGAACTTATTCCTGCAAAATATCTTGAAGTATCATCTGAAGGTTAAGCCCAGCTGACTAGTTTATAGAACTTGTTATGTTATAGAATGTATTTTTTTTGGTGCAAGTAAAACCATAATCATATTCTTATTTTATTATACAAAGTAATTGTCATATTGGAATTTAAAAATAACCGAAACAAAACATAACTTGAAAATTTAAAACATTCCTTTGTTTTGTTCTGTCACTTTTATTGAAAAATGGAATTATTCTTTATGTAAAAATGCAGTAAAACTAAGCTTTTAGCTTAGCATTTGGTGGAACATCTACCCAGTAAGCTTTGCTTATGTTGCAGACAGCTACCCTGAGGAGTGATTTGAATTTAAATGTGATTCCCTTATTAGTTTCTGCTAACTGCAAATATCCCAGTGTCTTAATTAAGTGGTTGAGTAATGTATGAATGCTCACTTCTGCTTGTCATGCAGAACAAAGTGATGTATTTAGATTCCATGCACAATATGAAATTTAATGACACAGGCAACAGTAATTTAAAAAACCTTTTGTTTTTTATTATCCTTGGTTTTGCTTAGACAATCTCCTTGTAAGTGTTTGCCTGCTGCAATGTTACAAAAGTTTGTCCAAACACTGCTGTTAGTTAATGGATTTTTAGATTAAAAGGTAATGTGTTACAAATGCATGGTTAACAAATGCATAATATACTGTTTATATCTTTCCCCCCTTATTTTAGAAATAATACACAGAAACCAAAACAGATCTTGATGAAATGTTCTTTCTTGCTTTGGCACGGAATCTAGTGTTAGATTCAGTCAGATTCTGAATGGACTAAATAGTGCACTGTAAGACGTTTTACAAAAAGGAAAATAAAACAAATCAAGCTTTTCTTCTAGTGCTGATGGTTCCTACTAGCTCTAGTGACTTTCTGTACTTCTTCTGATCTCTTTATAGATTTTGTAGCTTATATTCAATCATCAAACCTCTCTGCTTCTGCTCTGGTGTTCAGTAGTTTGTATGTCTATTTTTTCCCAGAGGTATGATGCAAATTTTTCCCTATCCTGAGATTTTTCTCTTTGCCTTGATATTTTCTCATGCTCAAAGAATCCTCTGCAGACTCATAATCTGAATGTATGTGTGTGATTTTGTAAAAGTCAGAGTAGCACATATCTATGGTAATTTGGACAGCTGTTTGAGTTGTCAGATTTTCATGTATTGTCATGTATAACTAGATGAACTAATGTTCTACTGCTCTTACAGTTCAAGCTCTAGAACCTGGCTATCCCTTTAATTAGAGCTCTAACCATCTCTCGTGTCTTGAAATTCTCATTTAAATTGCCTCAGTACTTTTCTCAACAAATCTTTAGCTGTATTCTTGGCAAATTGGTGTTCCTAAATGATATAGGTTTTTAAACTGCCCGTGTCCCCACACAGTCTCCAGTAGCCAAACGTTTGCCAAAAAATCTTATCTAAATATTGTAATTTAGATGTGTAGAGGTAGATCGAAATAGTTGTAATTTCTTTTCTTTTTAAGGACTAATAGTTGATACTGTTATTTATATTACAGGACTCTCTACCAGTCCTGCCTGGTAGACTGACTAGGCTCAGGGAAGTATATATTAGAAGTTATATTTAGATTTCTATCTGCCTTAGGCAGTAACACCTATTTGAATGGTAATCTTCAAGCTCCTCTGCTTACAGCTCTAAAGATCATATCCCTTTTTAACAGAAGGGTCAAAATTTACAGGAAAAAACTGATGGAAAATATGATTTATATCATTTGTCTTTAGCCATTTTATAAATTAGACATGCATTCTAAGCTAGTCATATGAACAGTTCTTAAACCAAAGGGAAGAAAAGTGATGTTCCAAAACATGATTCAGTTCAGCAAATTTGACATATATTTTAGGATGGCAGGAATTGCCCTCTGGAAGTGCCTACCTCTATGGGCCACAGAGACAGCTTGCTTAATGAACTGAAACTAAATACTTTTCATGTGAAACTACTTTGGTATCACATGTTTATCATTATTTCTACCAAGTATTTGAAGATGGTAAAAAATAGATGAAAAGTATCTTATCTTTCTTGATGAATTGAAGTTCAACAGGACATACGTAACTAAGGTAGAAATTATATGTAGAACACTGTCACTGGACTGCATCCTGTCAGTTAGAAAAAAATTGACTGCTTCAGAGACACTGTACTATGACATAGCTGTTCTAAATTCTTGTCCACATAAACAGCCTTTGGCCTTTGGCCACTGACAACTCCTTACAAGAACACAGAAGAACAATTTTCTTTCACAGTATTTTCTAAAAATAGGCTAAGAATGTCTAAATAGACCAGTTAAATAAAGTGGAAGAACAGAGGTTTCATTTTTGGTATACAAACAGCTACAAAAGATGATGGAAAACTGTTAACTAAAGACTGTTAGTTACATTTGTAAAATTAGTTTAGTTACATTTGTAAAATAGGTTCATCAGATGTGAAGTGTTTGAGGGTTTGGATTTTTTTCCTTTTGACATTTAGAACTTTTCATATTATTCAGCCTGCTCTAAACCTTGACATAATTTTGGATAATGTTATAAATCATGATTTATTTGCTTCTTTCCAGAAAAACAACCATTAAATATTCATCCCACATATTTTCTTTGCCTTTGTTTCCAGTACAAATTGCTCATCATTATGAAAAAAAAAAAGCAGAAATATGAAGACTATGTTGCTGTAAAATTCCATCTAGTGAGAATTTGTTACATAATTTATCCCAGATCTATTTACATAAAGAATATTAGTTCTTGCGTTAGTTCATCTGTCATTATAAACTACATCCATATTATGGAGATTGTGGGATGACTTGCTGCACATACTTATCCCCACAGTCTGCTGTTTAATAATAGAACCAAGGAAAAGTATTCCAGCTCTCCTGCCCTTCCTTGCAGAAAGGAATTAAGGCAAGTGACACAAATTAGTTTTCAAGCTAAGACAAAATTAAATCTGCAGAAAGTAAGGACTTGTTTGGATCAGAAAGCATGAATCACTGTTTGATTGCACAGTTCATACAGAACTTGATTTCTTCAAACATTTATATTCTTTCTGCAGTCAAAAGTGGTGGACTTCTGTAACTGACCATGAAATTCCTAACGCAGTCAACTCAGCAGAAGCACTACAAAAAGCCAGGCCTCAGAGGCTGCCTGACAGTACTCCTTATAGATACATATATATATATATATATATATATATATATATATATATTTAATTGGTCTTCTTTTTCATTAGATTTGTTTGACTATGGCGAACTTGCATTGTGGTACCTTAAAGTATTAGAATCACAGCTAGTGTTGATCAAAATGTTGAAAAGAACCTGGTTTCACCCAAAAAGGAGCACACAATTCTGGCATAGTATCTGTAGATTCTTCCATCTTTTTCTGACTTTCTGAAGTACTCTCCAGCTTAATCACAGCCTCATTATAGACAGGACATTTTATTGCTCTTACATTTTTCTCTACAATGTCTAATCTTGGCAGTTTTTCAGTTACTGCTCTTTCAGTCAGTGTATTCTAATGTGGTACAATGAACAGTTGCATAGAGCTAACTGACCCCAAATGAGCTATTTCAAGTATTAAACCAGTAAAGGTATGATATTCATGTGTCCCAGAGGAATTCATTTATTCTGTTGGGAAGTGCTGCCATGAGATAAAGGAGTATGCTAATAAGACTGTCCTTTATTTGGTAGCTAATGAGCATTGAATGCTAACTGGAATACCTCTGCATTGGAACTCACTGTGGCTCTAAGTAAATCTCTTTATTTTGACTGCTGGGGAAGTGCTGATTAGAGAGAAAAACACTTAAGAATATCAGTTATTTATCTATACAGTCAACTGTTAGGTACTGCAGGTGCTTTGAAGGTTCGTGATTCTGACATTACTTTGACTTGTTGTGCCTTTTAATTAAGGAGTTGACTCAGAATGTCAGCTGTATCACTGGACATCAATTCATCCTTTTCATCTATCCTGCATACTACCGGCAATTCCAACTGTTTTCTTACGTTCCTCTTGCAAAGCTAGGGGTCTTTCTGGTTAGCTAGAAGATATAAATATCATGTAAATCCTTTTTTCCATTACTTAATATGCGATATTTTGTTTTGTGTAAAGAATGACATAACTAATCATAAAGGAGTCGCACTAGGCATGACACAGCTACAGATAGAGAGAAACAAGATGCCACTTGTATCATTGTGGTACTTTTTAACTAGTCCCTGCAACCTAAACGATGCCAAAATCAACTGCTATTATGCTTGTGTCCTGGGATACACAAAGACTCTGCTACCCACCTTTCTTTTCCCTTTTCTCCAAATATGCCTACTAATTTAGACTGTAGGGAGGGACTTAAGGGTGGTACTCTCCTAGGAGAAGAATGCATTCACCAATGTGAAAAGATTGGAAGGCTGATGACTCAGAGGGTATGTACACCTGCCACCTCACGCTACCAGTTGGGTATTTTTTCTTTGTCCTTACACAAATGACTCATCTGTGATAACTCTCCTCTAAGAGACATCAGGACAAATCACTCACATGGCCTGAAGATATTCACATCTGTTGATGGCCATAATGGATCCACCTGTGTTTAGAAGGTGTCAAAGACTCTTGAAATATCCTGTGATCCAGTATTAATCATCCAGTGAAGAACTACCTGCCCCAGGGGAGATACTGGGGGCATTCCCACCTACCCTGAGCCCAATAAAAGACCACACTCAAACTTCACTTGGTAGGTCGAGGGTCTCCTTCCCTCACTCCATGGAACTTCTACCACCCAGGCCTCTACCACCATCTCAGTGGATCAGGAGTACAACCACCATCGGAGTTGCAGAGACCAGGTCTCATTGCTGGATCCGCTGGGTGTCTTGTGGGTCCTTCCAGTCACAGCCCTGGTCCAACTGCCTGCGTGTGAGATCCTGGATCTGAATCTCACTGAATTATTGATATGGGTCGGAACCAACTCACTGAGTGTGTGTGCGCACGTGGGGAAGGGCTGGGCCTAGACCTACAAGTCCATGGTAAGGCCTGCACATAGGGCTTGTGCTTGAGGGCACAGGGCAGAGCCGGAAGGCAAGGCCTGCTGCCCATGTAGAGCATAGGCAGAGCTGCAGGCCCTGCAGCCAGGCTGTCAGTCAAGGCAGACCTGCCTGGCAGCCCACCCACATCACACCCCTGGAGCCTGTGACTGGCTACAGCACAACTCACTCTGGAAGGCACTGACTGGATGTCCTGCCTGGGAAGGAAAACTGAACTGTATAAACACATGAGACTCCTTGAGGTCTTCTCTCTTCTCCCTCTCCAGCTGGCACCATGTGGATCATTGAATCTTATTGGTAACTATTCTCTCTGTCCTTTCTCTCTCTCCTTCTGTCTTTCTTTATTCCTTTTAATCTCTTTTTTCTTTTACTCTTTTCCTTCTCTTGTGGGTAACTTAAAACCAATGAACTATGTTCACTAAAGCTCGTATATGGATTGGTTTAGTGGGTGTTTCCTGTGGAACGGGTTTTTACGCTGAATGTTTTAGTGAAATGCTTTTTTCTTGGTCGTATTTTACTCCGGTAAAAACCTTTTGCCAAAATATCTTATTTTTCTCACTAAGTTAAAAAGAATTTCTCTTAGAGAATAGTGTGTGACTCTTTTTCTGGACACTAATTAGAGGTTATAATGAACCAAAAGGCTTTTAAAGTCTTAAATAAAAGGTAACTGCTCTGGGCAGTTTACAGCTTAATCTGGAGCGTAACACAGTGCCAGCACTGCAGCCTCACTCCAGCACTGACCCTCCAAACTATTCCTGCCAGGCTTTACCAGGTGGGGGGATGCCGGCCGCCATCTTGTTTTGGCTTGGTGGGCAGAAGCTTGGGGATTTTTCTGGTTAGCTCAACCCAGTTTCATCAGTGTTGTTTAGCATTCTTCTTGATAAAGAGTTATTTTTTCATTTACATCCAGGTGTATTTGATCTCTCTCTCTTTCTCTTTCTCTCTGTCTTTATTGAAAAGAACGAGGGATATTGAATTGGAGGAAGGAGTCTTCCATCCAAGGTCTCTGCCCCTCCAAATTGTCTCAAACTGAGACAACTTCACTGTCACTAGTCAAGTTGGATACATCAAATATAACTTAGCATCAGTACATGACTATCATAAACATATTTCCTCATACAGACATGTAGAAGGCTCAAAAAGTCTAATGTGTGGAGAATTAATAAATTCAAATAATGATAAAAAGTCTTCCACTAGTAAAGGGAGCCAGTTCTAGTGTGATATAAGTACTGTCGTGGCAATATATCTGTTCTATAATGTGATAGATATTTACTTTGAGAGCATGCAGCTATTCTTTTAAGTTTATATAGTCTTGACATACAGAAAATTAATGGCTATTAATGCATTTGTGTACCAATATATATATTTTGCTGTACCTTTTATAAATTACATGCTTCAGAATAATGTATCTACATAATTTCTAGGAAAAATACACAGACACACGTATCGTTAGATAGCAGCTCATCTAGGTATAAATAAGTAGATGTGACCCCAAGACATATATTCTGCCTGTAAACAGGTTTGAATATCCATCTAAGTAAATCTGCAGCAAGGAATATCTTTATCTGAGCTAGGATTGTTAACTAAGTACATCAACATGTCCTGCAGTCCCAACTGGAACTGCAATGTAAACATATCTTGTGTTGGTACAGGCAAACATGTTTAATAAACTTGTGGAATTTTTTCCACAACTCACTTCTAGCTCAAATTTATTTTCTAACCCTAAAGTATTTAATTTCAAATGTGTCCAGTAGTTTTATTTTAATGGAAGATATCATTGAATGTACATGAAAATTCTACAAGATCTCTTCCAGTCCCCTCTTGTGTGATTCTGCGAAATGTGTCAAAAATTTACACTTCTATTTGTTTGTTTGGATTTTTACACATGAAATGGAAAATCCAGCGGAGGACACTTCAGCAAGACATCTTGAATCAGGTGTTTGATGCTTTTCTGTGAGAATTAGCATTTGTTTCATAATTCCTTACTGAGCTATGGTGGATGCTCTTAGCAACCCAACCATATGAATAGGGAAATATACACTCATTAATGTTTTAAGGTGGCATATGATATATCTGCTTATATGCTTAAAAACTGATGCTAAAGGTGTGGTTGGGATAAAAATTGTATCTAAAAGAATATAACATAAAAATAAAAAAACAAAGTGCTGAGTTCTGTTTTTCAAATCATATGTTTTTCTTTAAATGTTCTTTGTGCAGCAGAGACTCTATGAACTGAAGTTTTCTTCCTTTAGGTAAAAAAAAAAACAACAAACAAACAAAAAACAAACCCAAGCACAACATTAATCCCTAGCTTGCAATTATCTTGTAAGAAAAGTTATCTGAGTCACAGTATTATCTTGTATCCCACTTTGAGTCTTGGAATTTCCTAATTGAGGTATTAAAACAGAAAATGGAACTATAAATAAGAATGAAAAATGTTGCTTTTTCTCCTTTTCTCAGGAGTTTTTTCCTAGATATCTGGGAGATCTATTTGCAGAGCATTTATGTTGCATATTTTTACATATTTTATGTATATTTCATGTATGTTTTGTGTGTATGTGCTAATGTGTTATAATTAGCACATTAACCGAAGGCCAACCAATACAAAACCAGAGGTTGTTATTTTCAATATATTAGACTTAGAAAACAAGCTTGTTTTGTGCCAGTAAGTTTGTTTCCTTCTACTGAACTTAGTAGGGACAGAAAACACTGCAGATGCCACTGAGAAACTATTCTAAAGGAAGAGCTTAAAAATACATGTGTATGTATCTACACATACAGTTAGCTAGTCTGCTCCATCAGCATCATCCAGGACAGATGTAAAGTCATGATTAAAATTCTGCGGTACAGCATCATTTGCTGCAAGAATTGATAAAATAATTGTTTACTTTATTTCATCACTTCTGTTCTTTGTTTCCTGCTTGTTCTTTTTGCTTCAAAGTAAGAATTACTCACAATCACTAATGCCATTGCAAATGGAAATCCAGTGATAGAGGTATAAAAATATTCTGGTTTTATTATATTTTAGAAGAATATGTAAGTTTCAAATCCATTCTCTAGTAAATAAAACCGATAAGCTGAAGCCAGATATGGAATTGATTCAGCTTCTGCAGTTATGTGCATAAAACCATAGAAACACTTATGTAGATGTTTCCCTTTACTCACATTAGGACGCCCACATTACCTTGAATAAAATGACACTTTTTTTGTGCAGTGAAAATAAACGTAGTTTTACTGTTGCTCTCCTGAAAATGTTAAGTGCTCTTTTTGTAGTCCAGATGCACTAATTGTATACTTCAATCATTAAAGAGCTTGTGTATATACAGACACCCGCACAAGTATACCCACCCCTCACTGCCCTCCACCCGTACTCTGTGGAAAGGATTCTTAGTCAGTAAAGATCATGGTAAATATGGAAAAGTGTGTGTTGAATGTTTTTTTCTGAAAAAGCACTTGGATTTTGTGAGGTCTATCAAGTGTTTTCATCCAAAATCAACTATCCATTGTGTTTTAAAATAAAAACTGAGTTTTATTTAATGTGTTAGCTGACACTGGGGACAAATAACTACATTTTTCACCTTCTTCAAGAGGTATAACAAGAAACCAATACGTGGTTGCTCACAGGAAATGACTTTCTCTATTTTGGATTGGACAAAACAGTGTATTTCCAAATAATTCAGAGACTTTGGCCTCAGCTGAGATCAAGATTATAATAAAGAGTTTTGTTTGTGTCTTAAATGGCTATATGGACTTAGGTCACTCACCTGAACTTTGGTTCTCTACTGCCTTTTGAGAACACAATCACACTATGTATGTTGCTATCAAGAAGGACAGGAGTTTCACCTGAATGCAGCCTAGGAACCATTCGGTTAAGCAGATTATTAGTCTGATTGCTAGAACATTTGATACATATGTAAGGAAAACCTAAGAGAACACAATAACACAGATTTAAGAAATATCCACACTGATACAAGGTATTCTTCATATTGCATGACCCCCTGCTCCAGGGACTTTTGTCCTAATTTATTTGGACTACTCATTAACACCAATTACCATTGAAACTGAATTAGGAGGTGTGGTATCCCATTCTCTTTGGGTGCCTGGAATCATCATTATAAAAGTAATTTCAGATAGGAATCTTCAAGCTGGACTTGAAATGTGGGGGAATTAAAGTGACAGTGCTGTTAGAACTGGCACCAGTATCAGGGTTAACTATTGCCCCCTCAGCACCAAGACATCATTACCTAGCCTTTAACCCCACTGTGGCAAGCTAAATATCTGTTGAAGTCCCAAATATTGTCATAGAACATAAAACTGGGAGCTCAAATGTAGTTAAGAGAAGTAAGGATACATTCAAAACAATTTTTAAAACAGTTAGTTAGCTACCCTTGTTCAGATAGTGGTTTCTGTGGTCTTCTTAATCACACCAACACAATAAGAAATTTCACAAAACTGTCTTATTTTCATGTATTCTTTTACATATATGGTAAAGTTTGGAGAACAAAAACAACAAATACCTGCTCAGTTACAAGTGAGAAAAGGAGTTGAACAATAATATTGATAATATCTATCCAGAATTTCTGAAGTAGCACCTGATACAGAAAAGAATAAAAGTATTCTGGATTCATAAACAAGAGGGGAATGCAGGGTGTTCTTTTATGGAGCAAGACATGTACATTTCAGAGTTTAGCATGTGTTTCTACAGAGTTGTTGCTATTAAATAAAAATAGATATTATGTAAGTTAGTATTTGGGTTTCACCACAGCAACTGTTTTTAAAAAGTAGATAACACATGAACTAGCTCATATTCATCTGTAATGATAGATGATCCAGTGGCCAATTTAAGATGTTGATTACATTGGTCCCTTAGGTGACTCTAAATGTTGTAAATATTTATTTTTGTTATGACATATGCTTTGGAAAAAAGATAATAATAAAGGTTGTGTCTCAAATTCTCATCTATTATCAAGTCAGCTGTTGCCTTTTACCTTATGTTGCATCATTTTTAAAATGCATGTCCAAGTCTGCCACGAAATCAAATGTTGATGAATTACATTTGATATACCACATGAAACAGTGGTAAACCTCTTTTAACTAAGTGGTTGTGCTCCAATATTATTCCAGACTAAAATTAACTTAAAAATGGTAAACTTAAATATGCCAATTTGTGTTAAGCTGAGCTGTAGTTGCTTTTTATAGCTTTTAAGATAGAGAAATCTAACTACTTTTAGAACTACTCCTTCAGTTTATACTAATAGAGTCATGACACTCTGATATACATGGAGCTTCCTTTTCATAGAGAATAATTAGAAAATGTTGAATTTATGAGTCATCTGTGAATATATATCAAAACACACTTCTGAAAAAAAGAAGGAATAAGCAACTTCAATGAAGAAAGTAATGCTAGTAAATCTTCCACAATGGATGTTAGTCTTGGTGTATAATAAAAAAGAGATTGTTGTTGTAGAAAGAATTTTAATAGCAAAATATATTAATTTTGAATGCTAAAATGCTGAAGGTGCTGGTCAAAAGAAACATGCAGAAACAACTTGAAATAGAGGTATGTACATGTAAAATTAAAATGACAGAATAAGTTATCTCAAAGAGCTTAGTTATTGTGGTATTTGTGATAGCACAGTTATATGTTAATATGTATATATGTCTGTGCAGATGCACAAATTTTTATGTATGTACACATCTAAATATGTGTACACTAAGTTTTTAACTTCAATTTCACATAAAATCTGTGTATTCTCTCAGAGTGAACACAGTAGACAAGCTTCTCATGAATCTTCTAATTTCAGATTATTAGAAAAAAATATAAATTCAAAGTTTTTATAAAGGTTGCTTGGTGCTTTTTTTTTTCTTGCTATCTAAGGTTCAGCCTTAGGTTACTGATTTAAGTAAGTGACATTATCTGGGGAGTCTACTTAAATTAGACACTGAAGTAAAGTTAACAAAAATATATTTTGAATTCAGACTTCTACCTAGGATGTCTCTAAGACAAATGTAATGTTGTAGCTGTCAAGACAACCTGCGACAAAAATTGTTTTTTTGTCTACATGAATTGGTAGTAGGTAGAGTAGAGTAATATCAAAGCGGTACAGCCTACAAAAATACTGGAGTGTCATGCAAAGGAATGAAGTAGCAGGCAAACAATTCCTCCCCTCTATCCCTTCCCCCCCAAACAAAAAGGTCAATAAAGTATGATAAAGGTACAATAAAGTCAATAAAGTATGAGCAACTTAAATAAAAAAATAGGTGAACCAGAACATCTTATAATATATATAGAGAGAGACCAAATATTACTGGATGAAAATTACCGCCAAACGTAACAATATAGCACTACTCTTCATGTAAGGAAGTATTTTCTCAAGAAATGTAGGTTTGATCAAGAAATTATTTCTTTGCTCTACTGCTGACTCAAGTTGACCACAGAGATTGTTAGGGGAATGAAATTAATATCATCCTTTTTATAGGTATTTATAGGTATTTATAGGTGTTTTATAGGTATTTGTTAGAATCAATAGAGTCAGAAGATCCAGTGATTAAAAAAATGAAGACATAAAGCAACAAAAAAACATCAGGGCATAATAAGGTATATTATAAATTTTGAAGGTAGTTACAAGGGTCATGATTAGATGGTGTACAAAATATCTGTACTCTTCCATCAAAGTCACTGATAGAGAAACACTCGGGAAATAGTTTCAGGAAGTTTAGGGCTAATATAAAGCAGAAAGCTTCATCAAAGTTGAGGTTTTATTGGGAATCTAAGTATTAGAGAACTAATTATTCTCCACAGTTACCATGCTCTTCATATGAAATAACGGTATGTAGTTCATATGAAACAACAATATGTAGTTGTAGTGAGAACTTGTTTTGTTTATTCAATGAAAATTGAAAATTTCCTTTTATGAATACTCTTACTGGACCAAATTGCCTATTTGTAAATGTGCTGCTCTCTCAAATTTCCACATATTGCAATATATTACCACCTTGTACAGTAACTGGAGGAGTTTGAAGTTAAGCTTCCCCTTCTACAATACCCTCATCAGTATCGAACCTTAATGACAAGTATATTTATATATTTATATATTTATATATAATTTATTTATATTTTTATATATTATATATACTATATATATAATGTATATTTTATATATATATATTAGAGGGAAGTTACAAAGGACATGATTAAATGGTTTACAAAATATCTGAACGCTTCCATTACAGAACAGCATCATCTGCAGCCCAGCTTAGGCTCCTTAGAAAGCCAAGAATGCACGAGGCCAGTGTATCAGATTGTCCCGCAGACTGGCAATCAGCCTTTTTAGCTAAGAGGGAGGATGAAATATGATTGAATTCCTTCAAGTAAATGGTGAATCTCCCACAGCCATCATTCCTAAGAAAAAGCTAATTCAGTGCTGTCATTACCACCAGTATCAAGATGCCTCAAGACAAGAAGTCTTAATACAAAACATTGCAGCATAAAAGTATCTTTGTGAATTTATTCCTGAGTGCGATCATTTGGAAAATGTTATTTTCTCTCACTAGTGGCAAATTTAAAAAAAAAAAAAAGTTTTCATATTAACTTGTTTAAAAGATTTATTTTTTTAGGAAACTGTTCATAAAATATTAACTACCAGAATGATTTTTTTCCAGGAATATGTTAACTCATAAGTACATGGAGATACCATTGCAAAAGTTTTGGAGCAAGTTCTACACCATTTATTCTCAGGAAACTTCTGAGACAGAGCAGGAAGCTATTTTCTTGTAAATTATGACAGAAACTACAGAAAAGAGTAAACAACTAAACCCCTACCTTTTACCATTTGATGACTAATTACATAACATATCCAATATATAATACATGTTTTATAAACAAAATCATTAAACAATAATGAAACAGTTATTAGCCAATATATTAACCTCACTTTCTGACTCATGAAGAGTTTATGGTTTATGAAAGATATGGCTAGTAACAGGATTATAATCTAACGTGAGACAAAAGTTTCAATATAAGATTGAAATGAAGCCTTACCTTTAACTATGCATTTGTGTGAACATATTGGACACAGTGTGGGTTTCAGTAATGTGTTTCTTAGTTTCTATTTTATCATATTGTATTTTTTTTTCGTTTATAGAATCATTAGATCTAGTACTAGATGTTCTTCAATAATTAAGCTTCTAAAATTAATGCACAGAATTTATGACATAAAAGCATTTATATGCACAAAGCATCTCTTAATCCTGGGTCCAATCAAAATGATTCTCCCTGATTCCTACTGATAGAGTAAAATATGTGGAAAGATGTGAAATTCCATGTATAGTTGGATTTCATGAATTGGTCAGATCGGTAGTCAGTCAGATTGAATATTCAAATTAAACATCCTTGTCTAGAATGTTTCTGGATCAAATTAATAGGGTTTCTGTAGAAATTAAAAATACCAGATATAAATAAGATTTTACCCTGTAAAAAAGAATATTATTATTATTTTTATTATTACTGCTATTAATATTATTATCATAATCATCATCGATATTTGCATTTGTTTCTGTTCATTCATTTCCCAGTAGGTGTCTCTATACTGCAGCTTTACTGAAAAAGAAGGAGGAAGCAAGCTAATTGCATAAAAATGTTCTAAAAAAATGAAAGAAAAAATAGGCAGATTAAACCTTACTATGACATCACACAACAAAAAGGGGGGAAAAGTGCTGCAAAGAGAGTGTTCTTATGAGCTTTTGGGTACAATCTTATACACATGTATGTAGAAACAAAATGGGCTTATTAAGTATTGATTCCAATAAAAAGATATATTTAAAATAGTGCACTGGAAAAGCAAAGATACAAAAACTAAAGCCTTAGTTTTTTGTAGGTTCTGGAAATAACAGTGACCTCTCCAATTTCCGTATATAAATATATAACCGAACAGCTGCTTGAATTTGAAGTCTCACAAAGAAAGTGTTGAAACCTTTGCTGGGAACATAAATGGGGAGGTTAATGAAGAATGCAGGATTCTGGAAGAGTGGAGAGGAGAAAAGAATAATAAGTAAAATAAAATTGTGCTTAGAGATAAAGAGTCCAGTTTTTCTTTGCTTAGGGCATACCAAAGTAGCTTCATTTACTTTGCAACCAGATGCAAAACAACCTCAAAACATTTTACCACTAAATTGACAATATGCAATCTTTTTAGACAAATAAAACTTATACTTTGATAGATCCCAGATATATTTCTGAAGTGATTTAAGTTGAATAAAAAAATCCTGACTTACCATATAAAAACACTAATATTCTGTTTAGCATTTGATTTTAATTGCAGATTTTACAGGCTAGAACACTCTGAGATGAATAACTGATGATGCTGAACTGAAACAACTGAAATTCCATGTATGATTCACAACCTAGAATTAAACCTCTGAAAAGTTATATTTTAATGTCTTGCTGTTCACAGAAACAGTGTTTTGAGGTGAGTAAAGGCTGATAGTCCCTAATTTGTCCATTAATCAATAGTTCACTGAGTATTTGTTAAGAGCTCGATGAGCCATAAAAAGGAACAACATTACAAGTTTTATTGATTGTCTCATAAAAAGGATAAAGAAGTGACAGATGACAGGTCCAGTTAGACCTTTACAGGAAGCAGTTACAGTACTCATGCTACATTAATTACAAGAATTTCTATTTTTGGAACAGGAAGTGATAGGAAAACATACAGCATTTGCATAAAATTTATTTCTCTCTCTCTCACACACATACCCACACAAAAAAATCCAGAAATTGATTGTGGTTAAAAAAGAAAAGGGATTAAATAGGATTATATCATCACAGTTGAAATCAGACTCTGATCTTGAATTCTGCTTAAAGACTATTGTTTTCTTGTACAACCTCAAGTACAAGACATTTCATGGTATTTATGTTCTTGTCCTCGATGCATTTTATTTATGGACTCTCACTGTTCTTCAATTTTATTTATAAGGATTCTCTCAAATTCCAATGTATACTCAAATGCGAGGTTATTCGATAGTGTTTGGTCAGAAATCATTGTGCTGTTGTTAGGACTTTGCTGCCGCATTAATCCTTAAACATTCAACTTAAGAGCAGGGAGTGGAACATGGGAAGTTAATGAGTCAGATAAGACCTTTACCTCATAGTGCTGTCAAAATCCAAAAGTTTAAAAGTCAGGCTGGCGAAACAACATTCTGCAATAAGAAGGAAGCTATTACTGAGAAGAAGTTTAAGAGATTCAACCTGAAGCAGTCATACAGACTTCAGATACTTCCAACTAATTTTTTTTACAGTATTTCCTGTATAAACACATACTGTGCCTTCAAAGTCTCTACAAAGTTACATCTCTCCTTGTTGTTTCATTCCTCTTTTGCATTTTTTACAGGCTCCCATCTCACTAAGGAATACTGCCTTTTACACTGTTGACTGTTCAAATTAAATAGCATGAAAAATATACATGAAAAGTAGTTAGACCTGTAAAGAAAAGTTTAGATATGTTTAGTTTGTTGATTATGCAGTGAGAAGTCTTTACTTCCTTCAAAATTCTTAAAAGAAAGTGAAGAGAGACTGAACTTATTTCCCTTCTATTAGGGAAAAGACCTCACCAACACTTCCTCCTCTAAAAACAGCTGCTTCTTTAGTGTGAGAATTAAGTTATTTAAGTTACATAATTCTTAAAGAAGGAATAAAAAGGAGCAAAAACCCCTTCTCTTTATAGCACTTCTCGAGGCATTGAACACTGTCAGTGGCAAGAAGGCAAAGATAACCAGTTCATACAAATAACAGTGACCTATAGTGAGTAATGGTGAAGCTGAATGTCTGTTTCCCATCAAGGGTGGGAAACATTAAAAGGGTCCTGATTTGATATATTGCAGTGGACTTTTTTGTTTGTTTGTTTTCTAAAACTATTGATAGGTGTGTTGTACTTTAAATAAATATTTACTTGCTGATTGCTTAGCTGGACAGGAGGTTTAAATGCTTTAGAGTCAAGTATGATTACAATTTCAATCTTTCACATAATTACTTATTCTGACCAGATTATATTGTTCTTGGTCAATTTCCTTCTAAAAAATATTTCCAGACTTGGGTAGGGGGGATGGTTTAGAATTGAATTGCTTATTTAATTAGATAAATACAGGGTTTTTTTCCTTCAAAGATGCCTGTGGTAACTGGTGTTCATTTAATAAAACTAGTTTTTACTCATTAAAGCAACAGGGATATTTCAAGATAAGTCAAAGAAAAGCTGGGAAAAACAATGTTGTTAACTCAGTTGCACAGTAGATTATATGAACTGAGCATACTTTCCAAACGGTGACTTATTTTGTTGAACTATCATCTGATAGTTTTGCTGTGTACTGAATAGAAGGTGTAGGGTTTCTATCTTCAGTTACAGCAATACCATCACAAGCCAGCACTCAGGAGTGGGCATGCCAAGTTCATGCTTGAGTTAAATAGGTGCTGAAGTGCTCTTCTGAATCAGAGCCAAAATTGCAGCAATTTATTTAGATCATAATGTGGTTCCTTAAAGAAAAACAAATTCCAGAATGAATGACATTTAAAAAGGCAAGATTTCTGTCTTGGAATCATGTTTCTATGACAGGATTTACTTCTGCTCTTTTTTATCTTCTGACATAAGGAAGTATATATAAGAGTAGACTACACAATGATATTAGGTTATAAACTCTATGAAAATGGCAGTGATTTTGCTGTCATTGTTGCATATCCTTCTTTAACTCTCCCATGTTACTACTAAGTCAAGACACCACAGTGTGACCTTGATGTTAGCCAGTGAGCAGTTTGGTTAACACTATTCTGATTCTAATAAAGTTTTCAAATGTAGAATCTATAAGAGTACATGAAGCCAGCCAGAGGTACTGAGTATCATGACTCCATAAATGGCATAAAGAGGGGAAGTAGGATGGACGGACTGACTAACAGTGTTGGCAGTCACAATGGATCTTCCCTCTAGGATGCTTTCTCATTAATATTTGTTCCCTTTTGCCTTCATTACTGCATCAGTGATTCAGCTGCTGGACATTCGTTTGCCAGAACACATCATCTTGTTCTGTCCTGCCAACAAATAAGCAGGTGGCAGAGACGACACGATGCCAATTTTGAGTGCATGCTAAGGAGCAGGCTAGGGGCAACATGACCTACATGTTTTGCATTAACAAAGCTAACACACCTAATCAGGCACTTTTCAGAACAGTTTATCAATCTCAATGATCTGCCCTGGCTGCCAAAAATCCTGCATCAAGTATCATCTAAGTGGCAATGCACTTGAACTGGTTAGAAATTCCAGGGGAAATGAAGCAGATCAAGAGAGAAGAACAAATTTTTGTCATTGCATCATTTGTCAGCCAGAATGCTTAGTAACTGTGTTTGTGAGAAGGGTTGTTTCTGTTGTTGGTGGGAATATTTTTTTTAATAAAACAAAGACATGAACTCTGAAAATAGGGTTGGATGTAGAACTGTAGGGTGCATGACCTGAACTAATAGAGTTTGCACTCGATATGAGACTTCCCATAATGCATATAATACTTTGATACCAGCATATTACATGAATACCAATGGACTATTTTTGCAGTACTTGTATACTTTGTAGCTGGACCACCTCACGTATTTATAACAACAAATCTTTTTAACCTTGGTAAAGGAGAAGACAATGTGTGTTGCACATACATAGAATGGAAAATTACAAATCAGACAGATGACTAGCAGGGATAACTATAGTTATAAGTGAAATTTCCTATAACTAGAATATTTCTTGATATTTATCTTCCTTTAAGTCCTTTTGAAATTCATTTAAAATTGGATGTTTATCTATTTTAAGGGTATTCTGAAAAATTTGTAAATTATTGTATGAATTAATACACAAGCCGAAGTCTGGAAACATGGGGGCCTTGCACTCCATGCTAAATTTCACGAGTTTGTACTACGCTGTTGGGAACTAGGCGAACTACCATCAGACCTTCAAGATGCAGTCATCATCACCCTATATAAGAAGAAAGGTACTAAATCAGACTGCTCAAATTACCGTGGTATTACTCTGCTCTCCATTGCTGGCAAAATCTTGGCAAGAATACTCCTGAACAGATTAATACCTGCTATAGCAGAAGGAATTCTACCTGAAAGTCCATGTTGTTTCAGAGCCAACAGGAGTACCACAGACATGGTGTTTGTTCTCAGACAACTACAAGAGAAGGCTTTTGATACTGCGAGCAGGAAAGGTCTTTGGCAGATTTTGGAATGCTTAGGTTGTTCCCCCAAGTTCCTCAAAATGATCATCTCACTCCATGAGGATCAACACGGCCAAGTCAGATATGGTAATGCACTTTCTGAGCCCTTTCACTCATGGAGTGAAACAAGGCTGTGTTCTTGCACCAGCCCTATTCACAGTCTTTTTCAACATGATGCTTCAAAGGGCCACGGCAGACCTCAAGGATCAGGACGGTATCTACATTCGATATCGTACTGATGGAAGCCTATTCAACCTAAGGCGACTGAAGGCCCACACTAAGACCTTAAACCATCTTGTCCGGGAGCTACTTTATGCTGATGACACCTCCCTTGTTGCCCACACAGAAGTAGCTCTGTAGTGTTTAACATCCTACTTTGCTGAGGCTGTTGAGCTCTTTGGGCCGGAAGTCAGTTTAAAGAAGACAGAAGTTCTTTATCAACCTGCACCTCAGGAAGTCTTCCATCATCCCCATATCACCATTAGCGAATCAGTGCTCAAATCAGTCCAGCAGTTTAATTACTTATGTAGCCTCATCTCCTCGGATGGTAAGACTGACAGAGAGATAGGCAACAGGTTAGCAAAGGCATATAGTGCCTTCGGAAAGCTTTATAAAAGTTTGGCGAAATAAACACTTGAAGTACCAAGACCAGTGTTTACAAAGCCATAGTGCTGTCTACTCTCTTATATGGATCTGAATCGTGGGTCATCTACCACCACCACCTGTGTCTCCTAGAATACTTCCATCAACGCTGCCTTCATACAATCATAAATATCCACTGGTCAGATTATGTGACTAACACATCTGTTCTAGAACAAGGAGCAATCACAAGTATTGAGGCCATGTTGCTGAGAACACAGCTGCATTGGGCAGGACACGTCTCCAGGATGAAGGACTATCACGTCCCCAAGATCGTGCTTTATGGTGAACTTGCCACTGGCTGCCGCAAGAGAGGAGTCCCGAAGAGAAGATACAAGGACTCCCTGAAACAACATCTCAGCCTTGGCCATATTGATCATCGTCACTGGTCTACTCTGGCCTCCAATCGGGAGGTCTGGAGACACACCATCTATAACGCTGCTGCTTCTTTTGAGAACGCACGCAGGATCACTCTCGAGGAGAAAAGACAACGCAGAAAGAATCGTGCCTTGCAGAATATACCACCTAAGGAGTCTTTCTGCTGTGCCTTTTGCAACTGGTCATGCCTATCTTGTATTGGCCTTTTTAGCCACCAGTGCGCTTGTAACAAAACATGGGTAGAGTCCTTCCCAAATCTTCGTTTGCGAAGCCTAGCCATGAATACACAAGCAGTGCATTTTAATGTTGAATCCTCTTGTTCAATCTGCTTGTTCACAGGCAGAGTGGGAAAACTGAACTACTGCAAAATTTTTTAAAGCAGGCAGATTAATGAAAGATTATGATACCCCCCTTTCCCCCTCCCCCTCAGATATATTTTGACTGCACATGAGAAACAAGCACAACACTTGGCCACTGCATGTTACAGCAGCAAACTGGGGAAGAGAAAGCTGAATGTGAATGTTTGTAAGACAGGAAATATGAAGAGAGGGCTGGAGAGAAGTTTATCTAAGTACCAGATCTTTGAAAAACAACACTTTGAAGTGTTTTCTCTAAACCTTTCAAAGGGATAGAAAGTGAAAAATGAGCAAGAGCTAACTGGAGGATAAGTACTGGAAGGATAAGCCATCTGGAAGATAAAACTCTTTCTTTGTAGCAACTGTGTGTGAGCCCTTTAGAATCTGGCTGATTAGATAGGAAGCACAACAGTTGAAGTGTTAAACACAGAGCATATACTACTGTCCAGCTCCACTCCTGTGTGCTCATAATGTGAAATGATGACTCCTCAATACAAGTGGAATTACTAAAAAAAAAAAAAAGAGAGAGAATAGTCTGAGTGCTTTTTAAATTATAACAACAGGGATCAGTTTATCAACTACTGAAATGCAGCCATTGTTAGAGTGAAACCCAGTAATTGGGTTTCTGTAACACAAAGCCAAATAAAACTGCAGGGGACTTCAGTGAAAGGCAATGCAGTTCCTTATGGGACTGGGACAAACAGCCATGAAAATCTAATGGCCTCCTCATAAATAACTGAACTGCAATGCCATCATCAGTATTCTTTAAAAACAATTTTTTTTCATACTAGAAATAAAGAATAGAAGCATAAAACAAAAAACAATTGGAAAGTTTCCAAATCTAAAGTTTAAGCATGTATTAAAAGCTAAAGTATGGCAACTGGTTTCGTAGACATAATTTATTTAACCATCTTCCAAACTATCTATTTGCATTTTATGTCCTGAAAAGGCAAATTAAAAATAGACCCAAAATCTAACCCATTTTCATCCACATCTGAGAAGTAATTGACACAATCTTTAAGCAGAAAATGTAGACTTTCTGCCTGTGCTCTAGTGCACATAAATTTCTTTAGCTGCTGTCTGTGTTTCAACACCCAGTCAGAGTTCAAGAATCATTTGGACAACACTCTCCGGCACATGGTGTGATTCTTGGGATGTCCTAGTCAGGGCCAGGAGTTGGACTTTGCTGATCCTTGTGGGTCCTGTCTAACCCGGGATATTCTATGATTCTGTGATTTGTCTCAAATGTTAGTGAGAAAATTTCACAGAAATATTTCAAACCATTGGTTTCAGAATGAGGAATATTGGTTAAATATGTGAATGATGTAAAAAGGCTGCCAGGCAGGCAAGGTGTATCTCAACTGTTGTTTCAAAGGGGTCTTTTATTCTACAAAACACTTTTAAATTCTCATTCACGTACAACATATTTGAGTTGAAATACCTCAGTGTTGGCAAGAATTTTTCCTGTTAACTTTTGAGTCCATCCATACTTTTTCTCACCCTGTTATTAGTGCATTTATGAGATTTCCATGCATCATTAAAATTCCATTGAGGCTGGTGAGATATTATAACATATTAAACGTTTTTTTCTCTTTTAGTATTTCAAAACATTGTCATAATTTTGAGCACTCAATTTTGAAGAAGAATTTTTTTTCCCAGTCTCAGTAGTTTCCATAATATCGACAATATTTTTATTTTTATTTCTTTATACTTTAGATGCTAGAAGTGATGATAGCAAGAAAAAACAGGTATATTTGATGCTAGTCTTCATGTTCAGTTATGTTCTTTTCCTCAGAATATTAACTCTCAAGATTTCATATGACAGAAAGTTATTCCAAAATGTGAGCTTACTCCATCAGACACATTGGTCTATAAAACTAAAGGTCTACCAAATATCTGTAGTGTTTTAATTGCCTTTAAAATTTATTCTTACTAATGATTGAGAAATAATTGGTAATAGTTTCCTAAAAAGACTTCAAAATAATTGTTCTTCATAGAATTTGATGGCCCTAAAACGAATTTGTTCTTCTTGAAGTTTTATATCATATTAGGGTAGTATGATTTCTATGGAGCTTTAGAAATCTATGAAAAATTTCAGGATTTTTCCATATTTCCAACCATTGCCATATATCTCTTTTCATATGGTGCTTTCACAATACAAGGCACATTTGCTTTGCAGTGTTTTCTCTGCTTTCTTATTCTTTGCTTTTCCCTACTTTTAATTTTTCTTAGTGCTCTTCTTTGGCTAGCTTCCTGGTCTTTGGCTTGAAGCACTGAAGCTTAAATTCCCTTGTGCATCTCATTTTTCTTCCTTTCTAGTCTTTGTCTCTGTCTCATAGAAACTCAGTTCATCTTGAGCTTTCCTTCTTGGATTTATTTTCATTTTGGCAAAGTTAAGACTGTGGCTGTTCTTGATATGACTGTTCAATGTGCTTTTGCATTTGTTTGAATATAATCTATTTGATTTTCTTATTCACCATCTGGTGAGTTTGTGTTTGTTAGGTAACATGAAGTTGGAAAGAACTAGGCTGTTCACTAAACACAAATCAATGAGCTTCTCATCGTTTTGATGAAGATTTCTTTCCAATGCTTTCCCACTGTTCACTTCAATTCTTCATTGTAGCATCCTAAACAGACATTTACAGGAGGTAAGTCATATTTTGATTTCTTTCAAGCAAGCAATGGAGGAAAATGTGGAAGATACCTTTGTTCCTTCTGATTATATTTCTTTGTAAGGGAACAGTATGGCTCAATTGACATCCTTCAGAAGCTGTTGTTGAGTTTAATATATGCATCTTATTGGATTAATAAAACTGATTAGATTCTAGCTGCATGGCACTGGGTATGCAATTGTCTTCAAGATCTGTTAGTTGCAGAAGCATATATAGACAAAATGAAGGCACCTGAAATGCATTCTGAATTTTTAACTATAATTGTTCTTTGCCCTTACCTATTGATAACATCAATATTTTGAGGAATTTACTCTTCTGGAGTTTTGTTGGGTGCTGTGGGTTTGTTTTGTTGGGTTTTTCCTTGTTTGCTTGGTTGATTAGTTGATTGGTTTGGGTTTGGTCTGGTTTTGTCTGGTTTGGTTTGTTTCTAGAGCATTAGTACAGGGTAGGGAATGATTCAGTTCTTGTGAGTGGCCATACTGATAGCATAGAAATTTAATCTCTGACGCATAACTAGGAAAATTTTTATAAGTATTCATATTTACATGCATTTGCATTTATCCAAGCTTAGGAAAGCAGTTATACAAGGTAATCACAACAGCAGAGCAATTATTTTGTAACATTGTTGTACATTGTGGTAACATGGTTACATATTTAAAATATTTTCAAGTAAGTTTTAACAACACTGCTCATTTAAATGAAAATAAAATTTTATACTACTTGGATGTATAACTTATTTCCGTTTCAGAAGAAGACATTTGAAAGTCCACTGGCATTTTTTTCATAATAAGGTAATAGTTTTCTCACAACTATCACTGTTTTCAACTTCAGATGAATGTCAGTGAGATTTTGGGAAAGAAATTTCCTGTTGAATTCTAATGGATATGGTTTGAGACTGCTATGTACTTCCCTCATGAGGGTGTACTTAATGCAGAGGCTTTGTCTTTCCTGGCTCTGCCTTATTGTGGCAGAGTCTCTTCAGTTCAAGAGTGGTGCCCCCAGGAATGCCTGCAAAGCAAGTTCCACTGTGGTAAGTGCTACAATAAAGCTTTGCAAATTTCTTGAAAACAGTTTCTGAATCTTAGCAAAAGTCAAAGTCATTGCCCATTGTGTCCATGAAGACACAGAAAACCACTTCAAGTTATGATGACCTCTAGTTCAAGTACATTAAGCATTACGGAGGGGAGATAAGTGGAGTTTTCTACCCTTTGCCACAGGATGCTCATTTTGTGCTTCAGTTTTAAGACTTAGGGGAGAAACCATTCAGCACATATTCTCGTACCCTTTTGATTGAATTCATTAAGACAAGTTGCTAACAAATAGGAGTAAATAACCAAATTACAAAACAAAAGAGAGAGAAGACATAAGCTGGTAAGTTGTAAGTGCAACACCATCAGCCACAAGAAGTCAAAGCTAAGGGAAGAAAAGATTACTGAAAAAACACTTTTAATAAGCCTTTATTAGAAATTCCATCAGTTACACATTATTAGCTCCACTATGCTGCAGAAACACAGGAAGGATAATATGAACGGCATTATTTACAATACAACAAACCACAATACCTCCAGGGTGTATATCATCAAAAAAATTTTATTTTGCCACTCATTGCTACATTTCCTGAATGTCAGCACCTTGTTGCCTTACCAGTTGGATTGGTACGAAAGATCTTGCTATTAACATAAGTCAGTCAGCCTCAGTGTTGTTGACCTGGCTTCATGTGATCCTCATTTCAACTGAAGACTGATCCTTCACAAGTCAAAATGAATAACTTCAACAAGGATGGGGTACCACTTTAGGAAAGAAAACTGTCTGCAAAGGTCATAGACTATCTCACAGTGCAAAACATTACAGCACTGCCTTCAAGAGACATAATGTCAATGCTGCATGCAATTAGTGGTTTAGTAAACACAGTAGATAACAAAAAGTGTGAGCCTTTTTTTCAAAAGGTACTTCCTAATGAATTTGGCCATGCTAATTTTGTGTGAAAACTCTTTAATTTCCTCAAAATACTACTGAAATAAAATCCTAATTCCAACCCTTACAACAAATTCCACCTTACTGATGTGGCCTCACCTTGAATATTGTGTGCAGTTTTGGGCACCACAATATAAGAAAGATATTAAGCTCTGATAGAGTGTCCAAAGGTGGGCAATGAAGATGGTGAAGGGCCTTGAGGGGAAACGATATGAGGAGTGTCTGAGGTCACTTGGTCTGTTCAGCCTGGAGAAGGGGAGACTGAGGGGAGACCTCATCGCAGCCTGCAACTTCCTCGTGAGGGGAAGAGGAGGGCAGGGACTGATCACTTTCGTGACCAGTGACAAGACCCAAGGCAATGGCCTGAAGTTGTGTCAGGGGAGGTTTAGGTTGGATATTAGAAAAAGTTCTTCACTCACAGAGTGGTTGTGTGATGGAACAGGCTCCCCAGAGAAGTGGTCACAGCACCAAGCTTGTCTGAGTTCAAGTGTTTGGATGATACTCTCAGGCACATGTTGTGATTCTTGGGGATGGTTCTATGCAGGGTCAGGAGTTGGACTCGATGATCCTTGTAGGTCCCTTCCAAGTCAGCATATTCTGTGACTCTGTGATTCTGTGAAAGTGCCAGCCATTGCAGCCCTAAAAGGAAAGTAATGAAATAATTATAGTCATACTAAAGAAAGACTCATATTTCCTTCTGAAAACAATACTATTCCCACAGTCACTATAAAGGGAGAATTTCAAGGCTACATATCAAGCATATTTTCAAGTTTTGTTTTTCAAGCTACTAGTTAAATGATAAAACAATAGAGCAAAACAGTGATCGTAATGGGAACTCTGCGCTTGAATATTTTTTTTCTGTCCTGTTTTTATCCTTGTCAGACATTTTCTAACTTTTTCAGCCTTTCATGGTTGTTAGATGTGTGCTAACATGTTCACACTGTTATGCAGAGAAGCACCTTTTTCTCTTCTATTTACAGGGAAAAAAATTATTCCTGAACTATAACAAATACAAAATGAAAAAAAAAAAACAAAAAACAAGTCAGCTAGGAAAATTTGTTTTAAAGAAAATAGTTCAATTAGCTGAAAAATTGAAAAAGTGAGACAATATTCTGTTAAACTGAAAAAATTCAGCATACTTCTTTTAAATATATGTGCATCCTATTTGATCAGCTTTGTGATATGGATATGAATGAACACTAAATTTTAAATATAAAGCTGATCTAAGAAATTTCTGGTAGGCTCTTAAGTCAATTCTAAAACTGTGTCTGCAGATGCAAATAGGTATCACTTTCTCCTATTACTCATATAACCTCAAGAGGTTCATCCTTTTTCTCTTATTTAGTTCACCCACAAGTATTTGTACAGTCTTACAGTCAATATGTCAAATTAAGAATTATGTTTAGGACTTGTTTGCAACATTTGTGCTTATTATTATTATTATTTCAACTAATCATGTGGCTTTTTTTCTAGGACAGCTTGACAAAAGTAGCTATTACAGTCAGATGGAACCGGTGATCCTACGAGATCTAAATTTTCCAGGAAGTGAAAGTTACTTATGACAAAGCATGAAATGAGAATTTTAGAATATTTTGAATCTTTTTCATGCTAGAGTTCTTGTAAAGCAGACAGAGGAAAAAAGGAAAAAACTGCTATAATTGTGAGAACTTTTTATAGTTTTTTCTTCAGTCACAGGTAAGAAGTGTGTATGCATGATTGAGCCAAGTTGTACAACCAGAGACCTCTCTGAGTCATTTAATTGCCTCTGTGCCAAAGTTCCAAAGAAGGACTTAGGGAATACTGCCTCTTTCCTTTTTAATAATTTAGCTTCTATGCCACATATTGTATAAAGAACTTCCCATGAGTGTATAAAATTTACCATCTAAAGTATCTGATTGTGCAATCCTAATTTTTTTCTATTAGCATTAGTGCAGGTAAGTATTGACTTCTGGAATGATTTAAAGTAGTTGACACAAAAAAAATGAGAATGAATACACTGAAGTGTCCAAAGCTTTACAATATTATTATTCAAATAATTAGCTGTAAAACAAAAATCACAAATCCTACAGATGAGACAGAGCTCCTACAGAGCTGAATGAGTCTGATATAAACCAAGACATGATTTAAGAATACAAGAAGCCTCGAGGAATAGAGGTAAAAGATGATACCTGAACATAAAGGGCCTGATTCAATCAAAAGGAGGCTTCAGACATTATTCATAGAATAAAAAGAAAATCTTATAAAAATCCTTATTTTCTAGTCCACAGGGTATTTTGTCATCATATATTTTGTATTTTAATGATAAGCTTTTAATTCTAATCTTCAGACACTATATTATTAATTGAAATATTCGACAATCTAAAATAGTGTCCACTCAAGTATTTAGTAAGGAAAAGAATCAAGTATTCTGTATTGAATCAAACTGTAGCTGAAATACAGATCTCTGTAGTTATTCCATCAGATTGAGATTCTTACCCTTCCCATTTGTGTGGTTTGGACAACAGTGGGCAGATGATACTCAAAGGTTATAGATTATATTATTTAGATATAAAATTTCTCTGGAAAAAAAAGGAACTCTAATAAAAGACATATTTTTTCACAGAATCTACAACTTTTTTGACACATAAGAAAAGAAAGAGGAATAATGAGGAGGCAAACAGTCAAGTCCTTTGTTTCACAAGTTTTACAAACTGAAGGAATTGCTCTAATGTTACGGTTTTGAGATAGGCTATATCTCAAAGTTCAATTTCACAAAATAAATCTGTTTACTATCTGAAATCAAGTCTCATGGGTTTTTTTTCATTGCAGTGGAGTCCTTAAATTTTAGAAAAAAAAAATCAAAGAAAAATTTCTGGAAAAAATTGATATCTGTATGAATTCTCTCACATTTATAATTAAGGACTGAAATGGCCATTACCTAACTGATATTTAAAGGTATATATTTACTCTTATTGTGGAATGTGACTTCTTCTTTTACATTCAAATTGAAATTATGCATTTTAAAAAGCAATTCCTGAAGCACAGTGGAAGAGTAGACTCACTATTTTAACTATTATTATGTAACACTTGAAAAATTATACAGACCACCAAACTAATGGCAAAAAATTTTATTAATGACCTTATGTCTATATATACACAGAAACACTGTTTGGGAAGAAGATACTTGCTTCCACAGCAAGGCAAGGTAATTACCTGTGCTATGTTCCTTTTACTCAAGAACTGAATATGGTACTGAATGGACAGTATTTATAATACATTTTATGGACTAGACTCTGACCTTTCACAAATCTCTAAAACAATTTATCAAATCAGGATACAAAATAAATGCATTGAATAATCTATTTACAGTACTTATTTAAGCTGGTTAGAAAAGAAGTGCCTGTTCAGACATCCTTCTGATACCTTCACTTGTCCTCTGCTGTCCAAATACAGGATATTACATTAATTAGTTTATAGCTTTATTTGGTCTTACATTTATGAGAAGTTTTATGATTCAGGAGCTATAAGTTGGAATTTCCATGAACAATGAAAAACAATGTAAAATTTTGTCTTTTTGGTGAACAGTATAAGGGCTGTCAATTTTTAGCAAACTATCACTGTCTAATGGCTAAAAATAGTCATCACTAAAATTCAGCATTTCATTTCATACTCATCCCAATCTTTCTTATGTAAAGGTCTCTTTAACTTAGACATTTCTTTATCGTTATATGTTCTTTAGTAAAAATATTCTCTTTGATCATAAAAAAAAAATCTCAAAGAAACCTTAAGGCATATGCTAAGTAATATTCATGAACAAGTCCCCATAAATTCCATGATTCTACCATTTTTAACTCAAAGTTTTAGCCTGTTGTACTTCGTGCCATACCATTGCAGAAGTTACGGATCAGCCAAAGTTGACACCGAGCTAAATGTTACAAAGAAAAAATTGGGACCACCCAGATAGCCAAAGCTGCATATTTCTGACAGGTGGCTTCTGTCCATACCTAGTAGTGATTCATCGAGATTCAGTAGAACAACCCCCCCAAACTATTGCTTGCTTAGAAATAAATGTATTTTCTGAAAATGTAGCAAACATATTCAAAACAGGTAATATTTCTTGCAGCACTAAATATACATGGTTGTTGACTCAAGTATATCTAACATCCCATGGGGACAAGAGGTTAAATATTAATCTACTTGAACTAAATGTAATCTGTATATAGTCTGTCTGCTGTTTGTATCTATTTATCAGGTGAGAGCAAGACATCAGGAAGTATTGAATAGTTACGGTGTGATTAGCTTCAAAGTCAAATTTTCTTGGAGGGCAAAAAGAAACAGGAGCTGAAATATCATTCTGAAGTCAGTGGTGCCGAAAAGCATAAGTCACTTAAAAAAAATTGTCATCTCAAACCATGTGAGAATTTTATTTTTAGTCAGACTAAGGTGAAATTATAATACAAAACTGACTTTAAGAGGTCACTTATCTCATTCTCCTGCCTAAAAGTCAACTCTGCTTGTGACACTTCTGATATCTTTGGCTTAATATTGAGCATCCACTGACAGAAATTCCATAGTTACAATGTGAGTTTTTTGTATGTTACAAAAATTTATGGCAATTTTCTCCTTGATATTTCTCCCTCTTAAATGATGTATCCACGTCTATCATTCCAATTTTGTTGGGCTTGCAAACTGTCCCCAAGCAATTCATGCTCGCTACACTTTGCAAAATATGCAAGGACTCTCAAAAAACAGTGTTTATGAAACTATGCATTTAAATTAATATTTAAATCAAAGAATCTTTGACTGGACTGTGTCCTTTCAGTGAAATATTTTTCTCTCTGTTCTCTTCCACAAACATCTTAATAAGCAAGAGCCTTACTGTGCCTTGAATTTTGAAACTACAGTAAAAGTTTTGAAAATGCAGCTTGAGTATATACCAGTGGAATATACCAGAATGTTCCCGTCTTCTGCAAAAGAAATGGATCCAAGAACTTTCCTTAGAAACATATTTTCTAAATTATATAAGTTTGAGTTTTACTTGAATTTAGACAGTCAGAGGTATTTTCACTTGTAGAAAAGATTTTGCAACAGCAAAAACATCTGAACATCTATTGGAAAAGGTAGTGGTTGGCTATCTAGTCTATTGGAAAATCCCAAGAAGCAAATATTTGAAATCTGCTAATATATTCTTTGGCATATAGATTCTTCATGTTGATAATACTTTCAATGCCAGTCAGTTTACCTGACTGAAAACACAAATCATAGTTCAAAGTTTTGAGACCTCTCAAAGATTAATGTTGGTAGTTTAGTGATCTTTGTCTAAACAGTTTTGACCTAATATTCACATGAGGAATCAGAGATTAGTACTGATTTGTTGACATAAGGGTTAAAAACTAAGTCTGAGTGAGAAAATAAAAAGAAAACAAGAAAAGGAAACTTTGGGACCGTGTGTGAAAAGTTATATTTTTATTTATACTTTCCAACACAATCCACAATCAAGACATACAGGTTCCCCAGGGAAGTGGTCACAGCATGAAGCCTGCCAGAGTTCAAGAAGAATTTGGACATTGCTCTCAGGTACATGGTGTGACTCTTGGGGTGGGCCTGTGCAGGGCCAGGAATTGGACTTTGATCATCCTGGTGGGTCCCTTCCAACTAAGGCTGTTCTATGATTCTATGATACAAATTAATATACCATTTTTTTTAACAGAATTTTGGACATACATCATATGTATAATTTTTCAGCTACCAGCAGTGAGTACAAACTAAGGAAAACTTTTGGAAATATCTTGAATAATGTGTTCATTTACTGTGCTAAATGGTTATCAGATACTTTTACTGCTAACATAGCTTTTTCTTCCCTTGTAAAGGGATTTTCTTTTCCTCCTGAAATAATTTCCATTAGCAAAAAATGCCCCTACAAGTCAGTGAGACAGAACCTTTTATTATTGACACATTCAAAAAACATTTGATATAATACTATAAATAATGTTATACTTTCTTTAAATTTGGAAAACAACTAGATTTAGGCTACAATTATTTTGTAGTTTTAATTAATATATCCAGTTGAGTTTTCTTCAATATGGTAAACAACTTTCAGTTGTGCAGGAGCAGGTTTCAACAATGCCTAAACAGTGAAATTTTACTTTTGTTTGGAATAAGTATAAATCAGGTAATACGCAATAAGCAGGCAAAACACATGAAACCCTCATTCTTACAAAAATGGCAAAAATTTCAGTTTTATACTGAAGTACTTTTACAGTCAGTTCATTTTTCTTTGCAATGGTCAAGTGAGATGGACATTCTGTATTTTAGGAATATGACTAGCTCCTTTCTTTTCCAAAGATTGCAAAAGAGATTCCAATGGATCACCTTGGTAACCATATACAAGTTATCAAATTTATCAATATTCTGAATAAGCACAGAATTGTTGAATCACATACTGTCAGCATTTATCTTAAGAAGCATTGTCCTTTTGAACTTTAACAGGTATATTTTTGAGAGTGATGAACAGTAAAGTAACAGATAAATGAACAAAGCAGCTCGTATACTGACAATAACAATCTGAGAAGAAACCCAGAAGATAAAGATAAGAAATCTAAAGATTTCTCCCACTCTTTCATTGCTTTACTGATTACTGAATGAGGAAACTGAAAAAAAATTGAATGTGTATTTAATAATAATAATATTAACTGTATTCAACTCAGAAACATGACAACTAGGAAAAAGAGAAAAATTTAATTTACTTTATTGACTTGTTGTGTTGCCAGGCATTTAAACCTAAGGATCACAGACTGCACAGTTACACATATACTGCATATCATGAAGAGTTTGCACTTCAGCATTAGTTTACAGCTCACACAGTAGCAGAGTTGCAGTTTGTTTGCTATAGACCAGTGATCCTAGATCTGAAACTGAATTCTAGTTGCTATTTATTCTTATGTTTTGAACAAAACTGGAGATAGATAAACAAGTTCCATAGCCCTGGAAAATAAGCATATTAACCTCAATTTAGCAAAAAGTTTTCTAAGGTCATGCTTTCTACTACTTACTTCTTTGCATATATTTGTGATAAATGACAGACCTTTGTATGAACACACCATATTACAATAGATGCAGTTATGATAATATAACTGCAACACTAGTATGTGTAAATTAGATGTATAAACCATAATGAGTCTTCTCATTGTACAATTCATGTTGAGTGTTTCATAATGCTTCCTATATGCAATCATGTCCACAGAGTGCCCCTAAAAATAAAAAGACAATGTAAATACTATACATTTTATTTGGAATAGTAAAAATGCAAAATATAGCACTTTATTTTCTGACTATTCTTAAAAGGTTTACTTATAAGTGTTTGACTCAAGTGACTTCAGATGAGCCAATTATCTGATCTTCTCTCACAAAAAATGTAGGCTATGGACCATCACCCAGCAAAAGTTGTATCAGCCTCACACTTTCTGTTTGAGTAACTGCACATGCATTAGAAAATTCTTTTTTCTCATTTAAGGTTTTGAGTGTTATATCCTAGTGGTATATTTTTCTCTAGTATATCACACTAATTAAAATCAGAAACTTATTTCTAGGATGGATTTTTGACATGCACTTGAAACCATGTTTCTATGAGAAAATTATATAAAAATACTTGAAAGACAAACTTTTCCACTAAGAAAGTTGTTGTAGATCCTGACACTAACTCTTAGGCTTCAATCTGATTTGTCATAACTGGAAAGAATAAAAATCAGAATTTAACAGGTATAGATTCTTGTTATTATCATGCTTTCTAGGATAGGTTGGGTTATTCAAAAAGGCTACAATTATTTCATTGAAGTTAGTTTTCTTGGCTTCCTGCAACACCTGTGGGGGGATAAAATCTACCAGGGATTTGATAATTTTGGAGTATAAATATAAATATAAAAATAAAATTAAACCCCAGTTATCACAGTTCTTGCTCTGGATACTAAACCTATCTCAATCTCATTGAGGTTCTCTGGATACTCTTTTTAACCTACTGATATTCACATGATTGTTTTCCACATATTTATATTTCGTAGGATCATAGAATGGCTCGGGTTCAAAGGGACCTTAAAGATCATCTAATCTCAAACCTACTGCCTTCAGCAGGGACACCTCCTACTAGACCAGGTTACTCAGAGCCTCATTCAACCTGGGCTTGAACACCTCCAGGGATGGGGCATCAACAACTTCTCTGGGCAACCTGTTCCAGTGCCTCACGATCCTCACAGTAAATAATTTATTCTATATATGTTTTATCCCTCTTTCAGTTTGAACCCATCACACTTCTTGTCCTATCACTACAGTTCCTGATGAAGGATCCCCCTCTGACTTTCATGCAGGCTTCAGTGAGGTCTCCACACAACCTTCTGTTCTCCAGACTGAACAGCCCCATCTCTCTCATCCTGTTTTCATAGGGGGGATGGTCTAGTCCCCATATCAACTTTGCGTCCCTCCTCTGGACTTGCTCCAACAGTTCCATGTCATTCTTATGCTGGGGACACCAGAGCTAGATGCAGTGTTCCAGGTGGGGTCTCAAAAGAGCAGAGTAGAGAGGTAGAATCACCTCTCTCGACCTGCTGGACACACTCCTTTTGATGCAGCCCAGGATACGGTTGGCCTTTTGGGCTGCAAGTGCACATTACTGGCTCATGCTGAGCCACGTTTGACTTGGTTGACCTGGTTGTTTTCATTGTAGAGAAATTAATTTTTGACTAACAGCTCTATTTCTTATAGACACCTAGCAAGGAATCACTCAGTTTTCGAGACATAGAGTGCATCTTCTGTATGCTAAATTATTAAACATAGGCTTTAATAATTCCATATTCTGTTTTATGACGGAACTAGATCGGAGGTCTGGAATTAATTTCACCTAACTTTACAATTCTTTTAGTCATCTGCATGCAAAGAAGTCCACAAAGTTCCAATTTATAGTCAACAGAGAGAGTGAGAAACACTTTTGGAAGTACTTTAATTGCATACCCTAGGGCAGGATGAACTATATTCCATAAATTCATGTTCCTCTTGATATATTTTAAAGGAAACTTACTCCCTCATTTTCAATTCCACCTTATGTCTTTTTAAGTTCATATCTAGGTGCTATCTTAACATATAACCCTTGTAATAAGAGAGCCATCCATTTTTTTTCTATCTGCAGTCCCCATCATCGTACTTTCTGGAATGTTGACAATATCAGTGTGCTTTATTTTCTTTTATTTCTTGAGGAATAGTGAAACTGTAATGCAGATATACAGGTAAGGAATTATATATCATAAATAACTTGCTAAGTCATGAAAAGAAGATTCTGTACACAGGCAATATTGATTGAGGGCAATGTTTTGAAGGCCAATCAGTGTCTTTGTCCTTACAGCTAAAATTACAGCTCTACGAATTCTGTTACACAATAGACTGTTATTGCAACTTTAGAGTTATAGATGCAATTACAAAGAATTTTGGTATCCCTGACAGAATTCTTGTAACATACATACCTATACTTTATTGAATAGATAGGGTATTAACAGCATCTTAGTCCCCCTTCTAGGCAGGTAACTTATTTACACTCAATAATACTTACCTTTTAATATATTTCTTCCTGAAATGTGCAATCCTAATAGTATCCTGCAATGAGAAAGGAAATATCAGATAAAAGAAAATATGTGTAAAAATCATACTCCTGTTTAAAATATCCAATTCAAGAAAATAATTCCAGATGAATTCCAACAACTTTTAATTCCAACTTTTTTAAGGTAGACTAGCATATAAAAAATATTCGCAGAAGATTGGTCTATTGGGATCTTGCCACGCAACTTGGCATATTTTTATATTGTGCCAGTTGAAAAGCTTTTGCTTTCATCTGTAGCATTTTTTTCCTAATTTTCAAGCTTTCTACAGGAGATAGGAATGCCAAGTTAACATTATACTTATGGTTTATTAATGAGATTTATCATACTGCAAATTGAAGGGGAGGAGGGAATTACTGAATGGAAAAGATTGAAATTAAACAGCTGGATGTTAAAAATACTTTCTTTTTAATATTTAATTTTTTTATTATTGTGACCATGTGTCTACAGTAAGGTCAAATGGAGTTCACTCTTGTAAAGTTCATTACTATTTTAAACTACTCAACAATAATTGATCTTTGCAAAAGCAAATGGACACTTTCATGTTGAGCTGGGTTAAACTGGCTATTTAATGGTAGGGTTAATTGGAACCATAATGTAAATATCAGGATAGCGCTAAATAACAAAATACAGTATGAAGATTTTAAGTACTAGGTCTGATAGGTCTGGAGGTGATTTCCATTTATGACTAGCTATAGAGTTAGTCCCCAGAATCAAATTTTTTTATTAATTCTGTTATTATGTTTGGGACATAAAAGAGTTGTATATCATAAGCAGATTGAATTAAACATAGGGGTGTTGCTGTTATTATTTTCTAAAGAACTACTAATTTAATTTTCATAAAAGGGAACCCAAAAAGTGAGTTTCAGTCAAACTTACCCAATATTTTTGTGACTGACATCTAAGTAAGACAAAAATTAGAGCCATTTTTAATCTAACTGTTGAGTTTCTAATCTGGACATGACAAAAGGATGCATAACTTCAGAAAACATGGAAAACCTCTGTTCTTTCTCTGCAGAGAGTAATTAAACTACAGGAATTAACCTAATTCTTGCCTTGAAGGTCAGCAGATTCTAAGATACAGAATTCTGCGGTGTATATTGATGGACATCTGTTTAGTGTAAATGTTCGGGGTTTGGTGTACTGTTTTCCTAAAATATCTTGGAATAAAAAGCTGAATAGATATGTAGATCTAATAAAAGACCAAAAATCGGTTTAATGAGGAAGAATTTCAGTGTATCTAACTGCAGGCAATCAGGGCACAGCTGTAGAATATGAAGTAATCATGAAAGTCAATGTTCTTTTAAAGTAGGCTGGACTAAATCACTGAGGAACATACCAGGTGCCAGACACTAGAGCACTTGCCATATTTACCAAGGCATCAGATTCTCAGGGTACAGAGTTCCAAGCAGCTTTTTGAGGAGGAATCCTGGTTGGAATGAAAGACTGTGAAACCAAGATGAAATTTGCAAAGATTTGAGAAAACAGATGTAAAATATGAAGAAAGGGGATATATTAGAAAAAAGTTTAAAAGTACCTCTCCTAACTTAGAACCTCCTCCCCTCCCTCCCACTATTTTAAAAACAATTATCTAATCTTTCATTATGCACCAAAATTTTACCAGCATAGCAACACCACTTTAATTATTTTTCCCAATCCTAATTATGGCATATGTAATGTTCTTATATTAGAATAGAATATCAAGAATCATAAAATGTTAAAATAGCTTGAGTTCAAAAGAGCCCTAAAGATGACCTAGTTCCAACTTCCATCACACTCCACTATGGGCAAAAATTCCACCCGCTAGATCAGGTTGCTCAGGGCCCCATCCAATCTGACCTTCAACACTTCCAGGAATGGGGCTACATGTTCCAGTTTCTCATCACTCTCACAGTAACGAATTTCTTTGTAATATCTAATCTGTGTCTCTCCTCTTTTAGTTTAAAACCCTTCCCCTTGTCCTATTTCTATCTGTCTGTGTAAAATGTCCCTTTCCCTCTTTTCTAATAAGCCCCCTGTAGGTACTGGAAGGCTACTATAAGGGCTTCCTGGAGCCTTGTTGTCTCCAAGTTGAACAACCTTAACTCTTTCAGCCTTAATATATCTATGTGGAAGTCACCACAGTATGAGAAACTCATGCATATATTTGGTTCTTACAATGTAACTGATTCTACTTGGAAAAATACTGTAGATTTTCAAAGTGCTGTAGACCTTGTCTATCTATTCCACCCTTGTCTATCTAGGAATCTGCTTGGAGAGACGCATTTTTTCCATCTGTATTTTTTCTATCAAGCCCTTAATTTAAAAAATGGGCATAAATACCTAAATGTATTCCTGCATGATTGCTCAGTCTATAGAAGTGGTGATCACTCTCCTAAGGTTACTGCTGTCTCTGGTAAAGAAGGGTGACCTAAATGCCCTCTCTCTCAAGCCCTCAATATCTCAATAATTCTTGACAGTTGAAACGCATTCTGAAGGTACTCCTGTATGCTTTATATTATGCCATATTAGCGAGGCACAATGATTAAAACAAATACAATTTTCCTTCTTTTTATATATATATATAACTTAGTTCTGTTCTTTGCAACAATTCGAAACTTCACACTTAGCAACATCGGAAATGGCTTCATCTACCTAATAAACTTTCTGTTCTGATAGAGTGTCTTGTGATGAACTAACAAAACTTCAAGGGGAGTGTTCCTGCAGGTCAGGTTCCTATGTCTTTCTGCTCCTCTATGAAGGCTATTTAGAGAAAGATCAGAATTGTCAGAATCCCATACCTATAGTTTCAGGGTTTTTGAGAATTCCAAAGACTAAAGGAAGTCTAAACACTTTCTTTGAAACTTGCCCGTGCAAGAGCTGCAACTTCAGTTATTTTGCTTGTTAATGTTTAACTATAATCCTTAGTTACAATGTCTTAAAAATTCCATGTCTCAGAAATTGTGGCTGCTGAAATGATTCAGTAAGATCACCAAACTTTCCTTGTTAAGCTATTTGCCTTTAAATTTTAAAGGTAAGCTACCTTTGGAGTTCCTGTGCCAAAAGTGTGAAAGACACTGAACTACCTTGAAAGACAGTCTTTTAAGTGGAACGGTTAACTTCAACACTTGCCCTTTAAGGAGTTTAATCTATTGGGCATTAGCTGTCCTGGACTTGAATATACTCTGTTGTACTAGTAATTTAACCTTATTAAGGATGTTAGGTAGTAAGACCTGCAACTTTTTAAGCACTACTAAAAAGCCAAGTATTGTATTGGAAATTATGTTGACTACTGCAGACAATCAAAAGTAGTTTCTCAGTGGCTGTGTTTTGCATTTCATTTAACTGTCTTTGTTTGTGTAGGTTGTATAACATTAAATAATTTTTTTTGCAACTCTCAATTTGAGAGTTTAAATGTGAGCACTAAATTACTTCCTGAAGGAAAGCAGAAGTTAACTCCAAGGCTATGAAAATTTATTGTACATAAATTTTGTTAGAAAGCATTGCTTTATTGCCACTCTACTATATTCCTAAATTTAAATGTATAAAAGCAGGGGTTTTAAATGTTGAATCTGTGCTATTCATTAGCAGCAACATTTGCATTTATATGTGATATCCTAATAGATACATATTTGACTTCAGTAATTACAGACTCGTTCATCCATCTGTGTGAAGCATATTTCATAGGCATCACTGTCAAAGTCTATAAAAACATCACCAGTTCGTGATGACAACAGATGGCACAGAAACTGACCAACAAAGTTTGCATATCTGTAAATACCAGCTCCCTGCTGATGACTAGCTTAAGAAGTTGATGTCTAATTGATGACTGAGATATGGCAATAACACTGTTTTATTCTCTATCGCTTGGAGGACTAATAATGTGTCTTATCACTTGCTCCAGTGTGTGACTGACAAATAAACCCCTAAAACAGAAGAAAGCTCAGAGGACATGGGCAAGGCTGATGTGCCTGTGAAGCTCAGGGAATAAAACAGGGTGTGATTGACCACAGGCATACCAAAGCTGACTTTGTCTCACCACAGAGGAGAGCAGTGTGGCCAAATTTTAAAAAGCTATCAAAACCGGAATGGATCAACGGAGGTGTAAATGTTTCTCCCTGTATTCATTTAAAGAGCGTGAATATCTCCCAGCTTGAGGGGAGTGAATCAGTGGTTCAATCACAAATTCTAAAATGTCACAATCAGGCAATAGTATCAATTTAGAAATTACTGTTGCTTCTATGTTCTGAAACACCACCCTCTTTGGCCTTCTAGTCTAAGAAAAACAACTTAGTTTGGGAGTTCAAAAAAGTTTGCAGTACCTTCTGGACCTATTATTTCCTACAGCAAGACTTTCATTTAATTCTGCTTACACTACCGTCCAATGTAAGAAAGTAGTAGATGTTCTCAAAATGACCTGATAAGAAACATGTCTTCCTGGGTTTCCAGAATGCCAGGCTCCTGTCCCCACTACTCACTTTACACCACTGGTCAAGGTTCTGAAGGACTGTGACACAGCCTTGGTTGGATCTCAGCCTGGGTCAACTGCCACTGTAGTTCCTTGCTCAGTTTTTGCAATTATACTCTTTTACATTCAGGACCATCAAAGATAAGAGGAGGGGTACTACTCACCTGTGCTAGCTCTTCTCTAAAGGGAGCATGCAGATGAGAGTACAGATTTCCTAGGAGTGGACTACTGGGCACACTGGGAATCTATCCCAGTCCCAAGGTCAGTACCTCTCTCAATGTATTTTACTGCTATCTGAAACAAATGATCTTACTCAAGAGGTTGTATTTGTGTTTATTTTTCCTGTCATTAACACTACCGGAGCCACCTTTCACTACCCTAAGTCCCCTGCTCAAATGCTACTGCACTTGCTTTTATATATATCAGTTAACTCTTCCTGCCTGAACTTGTTGCACCGCAATTGCTGAATGTGAAACATCTACAAGTGCACAGTGCTGAGTTTCGTACTGCCAGTTTTGCCCCTTAAACATTTTTTTTCTAGATTTTAAAACCTCAAATTCTGTAAATTTCTCCCCAAATCCTTTCTTGACTGACTTTAACAGACTATTCAGATTATTTGTAACTTTACACTAAGCTGTACTTCAGCTGCCTTAAGCATCTTCTGTAGATTTAGTTATCCTGGGGGAATACAAATAGTTTTCCTGCTTTTTACTCAAAAGGCTTACAGCTTCCTTTGCAGATGAGCTGTTCCCCTAAACTGTCCTAAACAGGAGAAAATTACTATCTCTCCATTATCCTCAGCATCCTAATAACAGCACATTCCTTAAATTTCTAATTTTCCTGCTTCCACATGGGACCAGACTTTTAAACTTGTATTTTAAGTCCAAGCCAATGAACAGCCTTTGTTAAAAAGAACGAACAAACTGTATTTTTTATTTTAGTTTGTATGATATTAACTGGAATTTTGATATGTCACAGTCTTCTTCCTTTCCAAAATGCTGAAGCTTACACAAACACACACAAAAAATACATTTTTAAAAAAGTTTAACTGCAGAGTACAAGAAAGAAGCATTAACTGTATTGCATTGCATGCAAATTCTATGCTTTTAAGTAGTTTTCTAATATACGAGAAGAAATAACTCTAAAAAAATTTTGTTGCTGCACACAAAACTTCAAAGATAAGTGTTTATTGCCATAAGTTGTAGTTACTGGCAGCAAGACAGCTGACTAGGGTCCTGAGGATGGGCTGAGTGTGGGTTTTATTGCCCTAAAGATTGATATTCACTGCCAATCTAGCATGAGATAAAGCTAAAGATATGTATTTAAGTTTTAAGGAAAGATTTTACTCAGTGGAGCTATATACAGAAATTTCTGCATTGCTGTTCTATATATTTCTGTTTACATTTTATTAGACATAGAAGTGCTGGTGGTACAAATCACAGTCTGGTAAGCTGCTCTTTTTTTTCATTAAAAAAATCTATATTTAGCTAGTTCTGTTTCAAAACCCTTTGAAGCTGAGTTTTATCAAGTAGACAATTTCTTCACTATAGTGTAGCATGGTAACCTTCTTAAACAAGTATTTTGTCACAATTCTGATCATTTTCTTGCAAGAACAGCTTGAAATATCATATATAATTCTAAACTTCACTAATGAAAAGTCTTGGGAGATTATCTCTCTTCTTTCTGGCAGCAGAAATTAATATTTCAGGTAGACTGTCAGATCTTTATAGCGTGAAAGTGTTTACTGCATAGTTATGATGATACAAAGTTCACTTAGTCAAATTTCTCTGTTTCCCCAAATAAGGTAGTATTACCTGAGATGAGGTGTTACAGTAAAATGAATTGAACATAACTGTTTGTGCAAAGCTTGTTGTTTTTCACTCTTTATCCATCTGAACACTTGGCTATAGTTTGTTAGGCCCCCTTCAGATTCTCCAAAGCCTGCATGAGGAGCATACAGCATTGTAAATGTCTATGAACCATGGTGAGTTGTAACTGCGCACACAGCTCCTGAAGCAGGTGACACTGGGGATCTCGGATGGCTCTCTATAGACTAAGAAATCATTCAGAAGGTATAGAGTCTTTAAAGAGGCTGTTGATCATTTTGCTATTGAGTTATCTGTTTATATTCCAAAACCATCCAAAAGATACTCCAAAGTCTTTTTTTATAATTTAGGTGAATTTGAACTAGAAAAAGTCCATCAGAAATTATCATTTTGTTATTACTTAGATTAATCTTTTTTGTTTGTTTGTTTTGCATGATTACAGTTCCAAAAGCACGTTTAATTTTATGTCTTTTTTTTTTAAGTATTTAGTTTCATGGAGCAACATTCAACTAATTTCCTCTCATGTTCCTTGTTAGGTTTTCTTCCCACATAAACTTTAGAAAAATGAAGATTACACTTTATTTAAGTGTAATTTATTTATTTACACACATATTACTTTGGGAAGAACTAAAGATGAGTAATGTACACTCTACCATATAAATCAGAATAAAAAGGAATCCTTTGCACTCTCTCTAGTCTGAAAATGGTCATATGAAGCCAGTAAGCTACAAGTTTATTAAAATAGACATTTAATCATATTTTTAAGCAACCTTCATCCAAAAAATAAAATTAAGGAATTAATTTAAAAAATAATTACAGTCTGTAATTAATCTGACTGCACGCATTATTAAACAGTAAATTTAAAAAATAAACAATAGACAGCTAAGAAAACCTTTGTTAATTTTCTCCAGTATAAAATAAAATAGCAAATTTGGTAATATAATTCTAAATTTAGAGAATTTTGATTTTAATTCTTCACAGTTTCTAGACCACTAGAAAAGAGTTCTATCTTGTTTAAAATCTGCAATTAATTTTAGATTTGAATGTGTTTTTTTCCCTTATTTTTCCAGTGAGATAAAAATATACGTACAGCTGAACCTATGAAAACCATTAATTTCTTGTGGCTCTATGATGAATTCCATAAATATATCAAGTAATTCCTTTCCATATAATCCAACTCTGACATTGTATGACTTCGTGGGGTCCAGTTTCCCTTCTCCCTGTTGTCTGTTAATATCTAAACTATATATATATATGAAAAGAACAATGAATTGGCTGATAGAGCTTTTATAACCGGTTCATTTGTACTGACGGTATCCAACCCAAAACTACTGAATGTTACTAATGCACAGTAGCAGGAGCAGTTCATTATCGGTGCTAGGGCTCCAGCTCTTTCAGGACAAGGAAAAAAGCTGCTTTAATCAAAAGCTGACCATCTTTGGGTTTACTTGAAGACCTGATTCTTTGTAAAGTCTTTGATTCTTTGAAAGAGGTCAGAGTGACATTTCAGTAATGGTTTTCCTTTATTCCGCTTGGCAGAGCAGCTACTCTATCTTGTAATCAGACTATGAAAAAGACAGGAAGAATCAAAGCAGCTACTGATGTTTAGATGGAAAAATAGCTTACCTGAAAGTCGCTTAGGTATTTTATGAATGCCTTCTGTAAGTATCCATAAAAGAGGTGGTAATATGGGCTTCAGTTCAGGATCTCTTTGTTTCATAGGTTTGGGACTGATGCCTTAGAGTTTTTTGATATTTTGATTTATTAATTTTTATAGACTTTAGAAGTAGATACATAGTGGATGTAGATTTTAATGTGTCAGTATTTCCAGTAGACTACAGCAGCACATAACTCAGGTATTATTTTCACACTGCAGTCTCTACCAGCATAATTAACATGCATATCTTTTATCAGTATTTTCCAGTAGAAGTAACAACAGTAGCTTAACGGTTGCACATACCAAACCCCGTCCCATATCAATCCCTCAATATTCCATTAGCTGTTAGTCTTCTTTTCAACATGGAATTGCAGAAAACACCTTAACATCTGCACCAGGAGATGTAAATATAAGCACAGCGCCCTTCGAGTCTGGAACTTTGGAGGGCCTCCAAGGACTCAGCGTGATGAGAGGAGGATGAAGATGGTGAAAGAGGGGTCCCAAACTCCCCCAGACTAAATTCCCAAGGGGATGTGCTGAAGGGTGGAATGGAGCAGAATCGGGGGATGGTCAAATGGGGATTGGATGGACATCATCATAAAATCGTAGAACCTGCATCTGAACACATGGGCGGTGGTTTGTATTCCTGGGGCCTGGAGGCTCATTAAAGCTTCTGTTCTCCTTATCTCCTATACTAAATTGGCCTGGAGTCTTTTTTCTCCTCAGTCTTTTACGCAACAGGACTCAAGAACAAATTTGTGCATGACCCTTGGAATTAACCTTACGTTGTCCAAATTTCAGATATTTCACTTGTTTGTGTAATGTTCTTCCTCAAATTTGCTTCACTGCCCACTTATACATTATATATAAAACTGCAATTATTGAAGAGTTGACTTGCACCTTTACTGAGATAGGTAGCTTTAACTCAAACATACATATTTATGAAAGTGTCACTTAATTCAAACGGCATTCCTTCTGTCCTTATCCTTATCCTTATCCTTATTGTTGCTATTGTTACTGTTATTATTATTACTTTACTTTACCATTCCAAGAGGGTATTAACTCTTGTAGAGGTTTTCCTACTTTCACTTTTAGGAGTCATGGAATTCCACCATAAAAGAATTAGCCCTGCACAAATTGATATATTTTACCTCGTGTATTCCTCAACACATAGGAATGTGAGATTTTAGCCAACAGTGAGGACTTATTTTTGTCTAATACATATAATTAGATCAAACCAATGGATTACAGGTCACACAAGAAGGGCATTTTGCTGTGACTTGAAGAACTTAATCTATCCACAATCCTAATATTATATGCTCATTGATTTAAAAGGCTGGTTATTTATTGACAACTTTAGCTTGAAGTTGCCTTTAGTAAACTAGCTGCTTTTAACGTCTTAGTAATTTACCTGACTCAAAACCAAATATTTCTTTACATTAATTTCATTTTTGTTCACTTATTGAACAGTTACTGAGCCCTTAAAATAAAACTGTTAGGTCTTTTACTTGTTGTTAAATAAAAACCCTACATCTCTAACAGACTTATGAGTCTTACCTCTTTTTACCATGCCTAGCAGCTTTAAGCAAGTTTTTCTGCTGTCCATGCTGAACCATTTACAGGCTCTACTAGTTTTACATGGAAGTTTTTTCCTCTTTTTAGCACACTTTATATTTTTCATATAACAAAGATTTATTTGACTATGTTACGGTCCTCCCTTTCTGTTATATCTTTAATATAGACAGATTTAAATATCAGAGATGGTTTTATAGATCTGCACCATTTTCCTTTCTCTCTTTTTTTTTAATTCCCATTTTGAAAAAAGTCTCTAATAATTTGAAGTTTTTATTTATTCTAGTTTGCACATCAATGAATCAAGAGAGCTAGTTCTGAATGTTGTCTCTATATAATAAAGAGTGGCAATTTGAGTTTCTCCCTGACTCTAACACATACAGAGTGGTACTAGCTAAATAACTGAAGTGCTTTGTTTTGGTTATTTTTAAGTTTTATCTTGCTCATCAGAATCCTATTCAAATTCTTTGGTATCTTGCTAATTCATCAATATAAGATCTACATACATTCTATGATTCTTCCTTCTGTAAATTAATTTGAAAACACAAGGGACAAGCTAATTAGAGAATATGACTTTCTGAATGCAGCTATTTTCTCTCTTTCCCTCTTTCTTTCATGTTATCTGAGCTTTTGTTTTAGAAATACTATGGCTAATACAGATATATTTACATCCATTAACTAATCCAGGTACTCTGAGAACCTGTCAGACTTAGATGTTTTTCCTCTTCTTTCTTTTTCTTGTCCCCAATTAGATTTGTAGATGACAGAAAGAAAAAAAGAATGTCATGATTGTTAGTAAATAAAAAGTCCTGCATGAGTGCTTTTTAATAGCTTATCATCAACATGAAATTGAACTGAATAATTGCTGCATAAGAGAATGACTCTGAACCAGCAGCTGCCCCTAGGCAGTACTTTGTTGAGGAATGTCACTGCGACAAAAAGTGCTGGACATATAATGCATCATCAGCATTTGTGTTACAAGCATGTCGTATAGGTGGATAGGAATCACTGGGGTGTGGTAAACGTAAGTGTGTCAATGACATCTGAGTGGTACCAGATGGATAGGGGGCAAGTAGAAAGACAAAGAAGGCAAAAGACAAAGAAGCCAAAAAATTGAGGAAAACAGCTTTTACAATGAAATGGAAATTACCTTCAGTGCTGCAGTGCACCACTGACTTTGACAGCTGAAGTAGCAGCAGAGAGAACTTGACAAAAATATTGTTTATAGTGATTCTTTTGCAAACAGCTAAGTCTGTTTGATTTTTCCGCTGGCAATATTAAAAAATTAGATTGAACAGAAGAATATTTTCTTAAGGCAGTAAGAAATCATTTGAAACACTAGATTTATGTGTGTGAAAATGGGTCTACATATATCTAAATTTGTGAGCTAATGAAGCATGAGAGTGAAAGTAATTGTGCACTTTTTCTCATTGGACTTGTCCTGATTTTGGCAATGACAGAGTTAATTTTTTTGCAGTATCCATGAGGGGGTGGAGCCTGGGGCCACATGGGAGTGTCGAGGTTGTTATTTTGTACCACCCCTATCATTGCTGGGGGCAGAAGTAAGGGACTTTTGCTCCCAAGAGTGACTTCGGGTCAAGAAAAGCATGGCAGGAGGGGGAAGACCATCCACCATTGTTCATTGTCACCCTTGGGCCCTGGGTGAGCATTTTGCATGTAAATCATCCTCTTTTTTTGTACACTTTTGTTATTAATCTTGTTGCTGTTACTGTTTGTTTTTCTTATCTCATTGCTGTTTCCAGTAAATTGTTCTTAACTCAACACATAATCTCTGTCTTTTGTCCCTCTCATCAGGAGGGAAGGGGAGCGACTCATGGTTTTGTTTTTAGTGGGAGTACTAAATTGGGGAATACCATTCCTAAACCATGACAAGACTAAAGCCTATGCTATTCAAAATATGAAAAAGTTCTGTAAGGAATATATATGTTCCATTTACTTATCATAACTTCCCCATATTAGATATTGTATATCAAAACTAAAAGCTTATATACTAGAACTAATTTGGACCCAGATAAAAACTTACTAACCTGTTTCCTTCTTCTGGAATTATATTTCATGCTAAATCATTATTTCTGAAATTTTTTCTTCTGTGTTTCACTGACATATCAAAGCTGAGTAGAGTTTATATAGTTGTTACCATAGAAACTGAAAAGGGAATTTTGATATTATACCATTGGAAAATACCATTAAACCTACTTTACATTTAGATATTTGGGTGAAAAGCGCTGTATAAAGTCATAGGCTATGTCAGTAGCTGAACCCTGCATAAATCTAAGTCTCTGGATCTTCTGTTTAGAATATATTGCCTCTTACCTCTATTGCTTTCGCATTTCTCCATTTTGAAATAAAAATCATAGTTTACCTTACTGAATGTCAAAATTTCACTGCCTCCTTATAATACTAGGATGAAAAAAGTAACACAGTCGCAGGCCAAGTTCTGCTCTCAAGATTAAGGTTTCCTTTATACAAAAGCATTTGTTTTTATACAAAAGCATTGGTTTTTATAGTACGGCTCTATTTTCTACTTCAGCCATGGTATAGATGTTTAGTGCCAGCTGCTTGCAATAGGGCATGTTTAACAGAACTGGCAGTGACAGCCGTTAGTGGTCTAAACTGACGTTCTTGCATTGCTTTGAGCCCCTCAGCATTATGACAAATAACTTAAGCTGAGAGTTTGTTTCATTACTTTTACAGAAGAAAAAGATGAACACAGGTGTTCACTCACAACCTGGATGCTTCTGACAACAAATATGAATTAAATCGCTTCCATGCCATCACAGTTAGTGTGGGGAGGGAAGCATTTCCAAAGTGTCTAAAGCTAACCTAGCCTGTAGATAAAGTAAAATGCCTCAGCGGACTCAAATATGAACATTTTATAACACAAGTAGATTAACTTACTTGTCTGAGAGGCCATCATTATTCTGCTCACATACTGTGCCAGAATAGGTGGACTGGTAGAAATTCAGGTCCAGTATGCCTGCCTGTCCATAACCCTGTCTGAAACTAATCACTCATAAGCAGAGCAGAGTCTGTGTACAGGAATTAATATGTCACACAAACCTCTGTTGCAGAGTAGTTTTAGCAGCGAGTTGTATGTCTGCCTGCATGAGTTTTTACACATCTGTCAGCTAACCCACAGATTTATATTGAACTTCAACAGCTGGGGCATCAGGCAGATATCCAATTCTCTCTGCAGACTTGTGCCTCTACTAACTAATGAATGGGCTGCACTCATCTAGGCGCGTGATATTTTTTCATCTACAGTAGTTAAAACATGAGCTATTTGCCTATTTAATAATTAAAAAAAAAAGCATGTTTCAACAGCTGATTGCCAAGGATGACCCTCTGTTTTAACAGGGTTGAGACTCTAATTGTCAGAGGATAGAAGTGGAAGGAAATAGCTGTTACTAGCAGCTGAGAAGGACTGTGGTATTTTTGACATGTAATCTGGCTGTCAGTGAGGTGATCAACTGACACACACCAAGCTGCTGTTGTGGAGCACTGTTGCCAGCTAAAAGCTTTGAGACGCCTTTCCTTTCACTGAGGATTTCCCATTTTACAAAATACTACCTTTTCACTGAGAATGCATGTTGGGCATAAGCTGACATACTTCAATAGAATGCAATTACTCTAACCAGGGACAACACAGTCAAAATAGCATAGTCTGTACTTTTTGCTTAAATATCTGTTCATTACTATGTGGACCATGCAGCAACCATCCTAAAGTTTAATTTCTCAGGTGAGGTCAGTCTGGATTAGTAAAATCTTAGCTAAATTATATTGAGAAATAAAGATGGAAAAAAAATATAAACACACAGATAGAAATCCGGGAGCTCAGCTTTAATGCTTGAAATGGATAAATGACTAATATACCATTCTTTGGCTCTGGCAGTTCTTTTTCTTTGAAGTGGAGATGTATGGAACCAGGCTGGGGTGATGTAAATAAAATCTAAACTATGAAAATTGAACAGGAGAAGTCAGAAAAATAAAATAATTTTTTAAAGAAAAAAAAGAACAAGAAATAAAGATCAGCAAATTCTGAGTTTTGTTAGTTTCATTGATTGTAAGGTAATAAGGGATCATCAGCTTTTCTGACTTAAGAGTTTATATTAGACTTTCTTTGCTTGGAAACAGTATTTAGAGTTTCAAGTATAACCATTATGTCCCAGAAGGGCAGAACCACAAGGGCGGAAACCATGAATGTCTAAAGAGTTTTCACTGTTATAAAATTGCTTCTGTGGGGAAAACCTCAGATGATGACGCTAGGTCATCTGTGATACAAAGTGCAAATATCTATGCAAGCTAATTAGATATTAAAAAAAATTTCTTCCCAATCTAATTACAAACCATTAAAAACCTATTCACATGAATCACAGGTAGACAATGTATATAAATTGATAACCTTCTTCTTCTACAATATCTTTTGAAAAACTTCTTTCTATTTCACGAAAATCATGTTTCATTCCTCTTTCAGTGGAAAAGGGCTCAGACATTCTGTTTTGCTACAGGTGAAGTCTCCAACCTTCAGCATTAACCTAAGTGATGATTGAAGTGTGTTAACGGATATTTTTATTTTTTCTTTTGTTAAAACTGAAAATCAAATTAAGTCAGTTTGCAGAAAGGAAATATTTTGCATATTGACACAGCAGTCAAGGCAATCAATTCTTTAAAGAAGAGAAAAAAAAGAAGAAAACAAGTAACAATTTCCAAATAAAACTGATAGAATCTTTTGTTCACTACTTGAAGGAACTTTTTAAATCTTAAGAAAGTCATAGTTTTTTCTGTTCTTTTTTGACATTGTGAAACTTGACAATAGCCAGGAGCAGGAAACAAAATCCTTATAAGCAATTGAACTGTTTGAGGTGTTTATGAGCCAGACAGACCAGCAAACACTCAGAAATAATTAAAAGAAAAAAAATACACCCAAATATTCAATTTTTTAATAAATATCACACTTAAATGTCCAAATCTAAACCACATGAATAGGTTACTACATTTTTATTACACTAGTTGTGAGATCTTCAGCTTAGCTCCTAAAACCTCTGCTTCATGAATTGAGTCTTGCTCAATTTTGTGTGGAAAAAAAATTTATAAAGCAGTCATCTCTTTGTTGCGAATGTTGGGACCTACTGTTGTACATATAGAGGTCTTGCTTTTCTGCACAGAATATAAAAGACTGCTTGGTTTTTTTGTGTGTTACTGTTTTGGAGTGGTGTTTTTTGAGCATCTCTTCTTTCTATGTGCTTTTTTAAGCATGTGGGTTGACTATATCCTGAACTCTTGAGCATGAGAAAAAAGGTACTAGATAATACAGAGCAGAAGGGAAAAAGATAGTACAGATCTCTTTCAGTCTGAGAGAGATACATGAGCCTTAAAATTTAACACATACTCTATTCATCTTTCCTTCAGTCAGGATCTTACCATAAGACAGATAAGTATTGAGAGCTAACTGAACAACAGGTTGGAGTACAAAGTTATCTTGTTTGTCTTAGCCTTAGCTAAGCTTGGCTTCTTTGCTAGTACTGAGGAGTAACAAAGCAACAACACAGAGGAAGAGCTTGATTTAATGATGTTGGAATGATGAATGAGCAATTCATCCTAAGCTTCCTTTTGGTTGGGAAAACAGTCTCAGACCTGTGTGTGAACTACTCTCTGGGCAGCTGGATAATAGGTCAAGGCAATGTCATTCCCTTCCTGAGTTAGAAACAGTACTTTCTGTACTTAAGAGAGTGGAGTTCCTTCCAATGGAAGCAAGAAATACCATACATATGAGTCAGCCTTGAGGGTCCAGGTGGTGCCATTACTCAGTTTTTGGACACTGTGCTGCAGCATATTCATACACTCATTCAAATACTTTGCAGTTGCGTAAAAGGGAAACATATTTTCACATTTTTTCTTTTGAGTTTTTAAGTACGATAAAACTCCTAATTTCTGAGCCAGTCACTCTCCTATCAGTTTTAATTTCCCTTGTCATTTTTCAAGTATTCCTAAGGTGTGAGGAAGTAATAGGCTAAAACAAAATGAACAATGAAAGTTACAGAACATTTACGCTTACTGAAAGGCAATAAAAAAGTAAACCAGATTTCTGTCTCTTCAGTGTCAAAGTCCACTTTGCAGCAAGTTTCCACGCTGAAATGAAATAGAACATGAATAATCTATCTAGAGTTCAGCTGACATGCAGAACCATATCATTTTTTTGTCATTGCTTAAAAAGAAATAATAAACAGAAAAAAAGATTGTGATACATTTTCTGACTTCAGTATAGGTAAGGTCCTAGGAATCTTAACATACTTTCATTCATTTTCTCCAATATGCAAAGTAATACAAATACTGTATTCTTTTTTAGCTTAATAACTGTGGATTGACCTTGGCTGTGTGCCAGGTGCATACCACACTGTTCTATCACTCCCCTCCTCATCAGGATGGGGGGGGGTGGAGAAAATTAGGTGGAAAAAGAAAAAAAAAAATAACAACCAAAACATGTGGGTCAACATAAAGGCAGTTTAATAAAGCAAAAGCAGAGGCTTGTGCATGGAAGTAAAGGAAAACAAAAGATTTATTCTCTATTTCTTATCAGCCAGTCATGTCCAACCCCTTTCTGGGAATCACGGTTTCAGTATACATAGAAGTTGCTCTGGAAGACAAACATCACAGTAAATAATGCTATTCCATCCTCTTCCTTTTTCTTAATTTTTATATGTTAGCTGATGTCATGTGCTTTTGAACATGCCTTTGGTCCATTTGGGCCAGCTGTCCTGGCTATGTCCTCTCCCAAGATCTTGCCTGCCACCAGCCTGTTGATTAGGGGTGGAAATCTGGAGAGAAAATCTTGATGCTGTGTGAGAACTACTTAGCAGTAGCCAAAACTCTGGTGTATTATCAACACCCTTCTAGCTACCAATGCAAAGAGCAGAACTGGGAGGGCTGCTGTAGGGAAATTAACTCCGTGTCAGCCAGACCCAATACAATAACAGAGTACTGAATTAGTATCATTATCTCCATATCAACATCTTGCATAACTGCAAGAAAATAATTTATTCATGGTTACTGGATGGAGTTAAATCTCAGTTAAAAAATAGGAAATTTATATGGGCAAGTTCTGGATGGGCTGTTAAATTTACTTGTTGTTAGTAACTCTTGAAAATTCCTTATAATTTATTCGTGTAACCTTCTTCCAACAGTTTTCCAATATTTTCCAAATATTGTCTTATTCTTGCTATATAGTGGGCTCTTGTACATCACATGTATTTATTATAGTAAGCCTAAAGAAGGAAAAAACCCTTATAATTTTCTGATAGATGGTGGTAATTCTCACTGTTTTATTGTCTATCCCTAAAACTATCACTTTCAATGCCTTTTAACTCTGTGAAAAAATGATGGTTCACTGTGTGATTGCTTTGTTTATATTACCAAAAAACCCTGAAGAGATCTCATTCTGGTAGAATGTCATTACCCTCCAATACGTATGCTTTAACTCCCGCTCTCAGCTGCCTCTCGTACTGTATCCATCTTGAAAAAGTATTTCCCAGTCTCTGAACAAAGAGTTTCAACAACATTCATCTTGTAAAACTTTGACAAAAGCTCCACAATCATACAGCTACAAGAAATTTGCTGGTTAACTTTGAACAAAATCATTATTTATTTTACTTGAGAGAAATTGGAAGGAAAGACCTAGCAGATTGTCTCATGATTTATTGCTGAAAACTCAAAAGCAAATAAAGAAGCATTTAGAGATCCAGATGAGAATCTCTAAGCCTATAAAATAATCTGTATGCCTAAGTATTCAGATAAAATTTTGTAAATGGAAAAATCCATATGATAATTATGTCTGACTCTAGAAAGCATGCAAAAGCATACATCATTAAAGGTACTAAAAAAAATCATAAAAGGAGATTTCTGGGTTGGCATGGATTCAGGATAGAGATGAGGGAATTTATTAGGAACAAATCATAGTTATGGCTGTAGAAAAGAAATAAGAAGACTGGAACCAAATTTTAAAAGGCACGTTCTGCTCTGTAAGTTTTTAGATATTTTCTACTTGTTTAATGTTTACTGTCTTGTATATTTTCCTATCCTCTTTGGGCAACAGCTCTCTTGTACTCTAACCCCATACAGTAGCTAAAAGAAGACACTTCAGCTCTTTGACAGCTCAGATCCCTTATCATAGACAAAACATTACTAATTATTGACCTCTTAGGTTAAAAAGAGTTTGCAGTATGCATATCTCCCCGCCCTCCCTGGATGTGAAAATTCAACACCGGCAATGCTATGTTTCTAAATAAGCAGTCCTTTGACATACTGAAGATTTTGTATGGTCAAAAGTAATGATTATTATTGTCCCGATTTTCTTTAGATGTATTTCAAGGAATGTGACTTTTTGCAGTGATGTGCATTATTGTATTTGTGAGGAGCAGCAGCATAAAAAATGCTGCTACCCACATATGGAGAGGTACTTGAGGCTATGAAGAAGACAGTGAAGAGTATCAGGCTGAATACTAATTACATTTCTGTAAACAACTACATTGTGTCACATTGTTAATGTAATATATTTTTGCATTGTATCTACTTAAGGCTGTCCCATAACTATACCTTATACTTTGAAGTCTGGAGTGTTGAAAACTGAAAAAGGCTTCTATCACCTCTTCTTATCCTAAAGCAAGCCAGGAAGCTTGCCTCACAGCTGTTGTGTTGTTGTCAAGAATATTAGCAGTGATATAATAAATTCTACAAATATATTCTGGTAGACAGCACCACTAAAGATATTCATTAAGCTTTGCTTATAATACTTTCTTCAAAATCTTAAAAAGCTGTAGAATAGAAAAGGAAAGAGCAAGAAGAAAGAGCACAGTTTAATACCTGAAACATAATGATTTTTTTCAGATTTCCTTTCTTGATTTCCATACACTGCAAAAACTGTATGCTCTATTCTTCTGCAGCCATAAGTGCTTTGACGCAGTGCAGGAGGGTTATGTATATATAAAAATTGTTATAACACTATTATTCCTGCTTTCACAAAACCTTAATTATCATCTGTGGGATAGTTAATCTTAAATAAATCGGATTTGAATAATCCAAAAGTAATTATTTTGCCTACCAAACCTCATTTAATAAAATATAAATCAAGCAAAGAGGCAGCTAAAACATTTCAGCATTTACTTGCTTTCAAACCTGTCTTGTAGTTACTGCAGATACTGCATTAGTGCCAAACAAATTTACCATGCAGAGGCACATTCACCCATTTCTAATGCCAATCTTCAGTGTTATGGACTATCTTCCTTAGGAGGTGGGAGCTCGGCCATTTTCTCTCAGCTATCTTTAACTAGGTCCTAAGTCATAATTGTCACTGCACATATTGCTTACCTTCCTGAAATCCTAAAATAGTAGAACATTTTGAAGATAAGTAAGTCCCAAATGAATGTACATTGGCTTTAGAAACCTCATTCACCTTCTCTTTTTCCCTGACTCTGATATGGCTGAATGCCATGCAGTGCTGTATGTTCCGTACTGTTACTCATCATTCCTATACCTTGACGCTATGCTCAACAAGTATTATAACCCTAGTAGATGAATAAGTTTGCAGACTGTAAAACTCAACATCTGTCACATAACTGAAGGAAGAAAATCTCAGAAATGATGCCCCACAAAACTTCACTTCCATCAGCTTCTTCAGAGTCTGTTCTGGAAATGGGTAATGCTTGTTAGTAGTAGTTACAACAAAATAACTTCTTGAAGCCATCCATGCTCTAAGCTATGGGAAATGTGTATCCACACAATACGGGGCTGACTGAACAGTGTTTGCAAATAATATAATAAAAAAATAGTTTCTGTAGTGAATGTCAAATAAAAAAGTTATTTGCTAACAAATGCTTTTATTATTACCCCATCGTCAGAGATTTTGGCATAATATTCAGCTGTTATAGTACTTGTGTTTTTTTAAATTACCAATGCTGAAAATAAAATATTTATGAACATATATGCATATATATTCCTTTATTTGATCAGCTTTGAGGGACATTTTTGGGACATCCATGCCCAAAACAGTTGACATGAATAGGTTAAATTCTAACTGCCATAAATCCAGAATTTGCAATAGGCTCATCTTTGAACCTGTGTTATTATTTAATGGGAAAATAAACATTTACACTTGAATTTGTGAAAGGGAATGATAAGAGGGTTGAACAGGTCAGTTTCTTATTAATGAAACAGAGATCCTTTCAACTCTCAGCTACTCAGATGAATCTGAAGCAGGACAGAAGTAACCAAAAGTCATTAACATCTGACAGCTGGGTGATGGCCTGTGTAAAATGAGTTGGTGTTCTCAGCCCAGTACATAAAACATAATAATAATTGGTGTTAATTCGCACCCCTGTTGGCAGTCTTAGCACAAAGGCCAAAGATTGAATGGGTATGAAAATTAAACTATCCTGTCAGCCATAAAAGTTCTTTCAGGTCAGGATTGAAGTGCATTAACAGGATACTGTAGAGGATTTTGTACTGCCAGTGCTGGGGCTGTAATTGTTCGGTAAATAAGCCAAACACTTTGTTACTAAATTCTCCAGATATTACTAACATGGAGTGTTTTTCTTTTGTGTTTTATTTATATATTTATTTGAGAGAAAAAATAAATTTACATCAGAAATACTATGGTGACAAGAACCAAGGAGGTCAACAGTTGACCTCTACATCAAATGCAAATTATTGTATCAGTGTCAGGATCTGTAGAGAATCACTAATGCATTTTTACAATAAATGGTATTTTGTACATCTGTTCTGATAGAAAAAGAAATGACCACGTGGCTAATTAACCTTAGGTATGTTATGGTCCGGAGTTATCTTCTAGTATAACTTTTTGTTTAGGATTACCAATCTGATAGTGACACAACTTGCTGTGTTTTTCAATCTTAGTTGCACTTGAGAATAAAGTTTGCAGTTAAATTGGAAAGGCATGGAAATACTGAAAAGATGAATGCCTACACCTTGCCAACTGGCAGAAAACCTGGCTGGAGAGGTTTGAGAAAATTCTGCAGTTATGTGGCTCTACACTGAGGAAGACAAGATTCAGAAATAGAGAGTGGGTAAGTAACATCTCAAATTCTTTTTGTGCAGAGTATGTTCACCACTTCTCAGGCCTTGCAGATATCTACAAGAAATAAAATAAATCCTATGAAGATTTAATCATAGGTTTAGATTTGCTTTGGTCTAAAAGGAAGGCAATCCTGAGTGAGCTGCAGTGTTAAGTAATGCGGATGTGGCTTTCATGTGTAAATTTCTTTTGACTCAGTGAAACAACAGCTCCCAGAGTCTGGACTGCTGTCCACACAGCCGGGCCTGCATGTGAATGCAAATTACTTCATTATAGGCCAAATCTCCGTGCACCAATGAGCTGTACAGGACGCTTGCAGTGATACCAGCTTTGTGTGCAGCTTTCTTGCTGTTTCTGTTTCCTGTCTCAAAATAAGTGACATCTTATCCGTTGCTAAGCAGTAGGAAAGGGGTCCAGTGTGGCAGGGGAAGCAAAACTTCTCTTTTTGTTAGTGTATTCCTTTCACCCTGACAATTGATAACTTTTATATTACTCTTTTCTTCCATCACCTTGAATTTCATAATAGTCATCTCAAAATGAGTCTGAATTCTGTTCAGCTTGCTGTATTCCTGAACTCATTGAATACACATAACAAAAAATATATTCATTGACAGTGGTAATAAAAAAGACCAGTTATTTTCAGCTAAGTATAGCACAATCTTTTATAGGAAATATTGAAGGAAAATATAAAGAGCAAGGACAATACTTTATATATATTTTCACCCTTCTAGCTCAGACACCAGTACCCCTGTACCGTGAAGAGAATTCCAGGTAAGCACTCTAAGCTTTTGTTTAGCTTGAGAGACAGGCTCAGAGGTCTTTTTAATTATGCCACACAAGCAGAGCACTTTAACAGATTGGGTTAAGAGTACATCCTGCAGAGCTTCTTAGCAATTCCTGTAGCTAAAGATATTTTTTAGATGAGGTGGGAAATGTGAATTTGTATCACACCATTGAGTAATTGAATTTGGATTGCTTGAAACATATGTGTGGGCTCTCATCCCCAAAAGGTTTTATCCTCTACTAGGGAGATTTTAGGCACTGTGCACAATTGGTGGGTTATGGACAGTATATTGTAAACCTGGTTTAGAATCCCGGATTAAAAAAAATCATCCCATTTGAATGACTGAAATCTTTAAATCATGCCTGACTTCTTCCTCCTCTGGACTCCAAATCTGCGGAATGTTCAAGGAGTAGTGCAGTTAGGCATAGACAGGCAACTAATTGTTCTTTCTAAACAGAAAGGGGCATTTTCTCATAGTGCAGATATTTAATTTTAGACAGAACTAAGAAACAATTCTTAAGTGAGAATTTGTAGCTGACTCCTGAAGATAATTTGCTTTTCAGGTTATTGATCATTGGGAAACCCTCTCTAAGATGTAGCTTTACTCTTGTACCAGAAGCAGAACTTTAGCCCTGTATTTTGCAGTAGGTGTTGCCTGACTCCTTTTGCAAACCTGTCCTTTTGAGCTTACAAAATCATTGCATTATCAACCCTAGCTTTTTTGTGTTTGAGTGAAAGAGGAAGAGACCAGATATGCTGTTTGGCTAAAATACTGTTGTCTAAGAGTCTAAAATTGAAAAGAAAATTCATCAATATTTCTCTCCTATGGACAGTCTCAGATTTCTGCTGAGTAAATATTTACACCTAGAGAAGAAATTAAAATACAAAGTTAAAGGGAGATCCCTCAGCAACTCTTAAAAAAATTAGTTTTTCCATCCTACATAATTAGATAGGTAACATCAACAACTGCAATGCACAGACAGATGTAGGTGTTTGAGGGCCGTTAGTCACTGAGCCTTTCCTCAAATGAATCACAGTTACATGACCACCAAACCTGTCATTTTGTGCTGATTCAAGAAGACATTTTATTAGTCTTTAACATTTCTCATTGTTTACTGGATGGGAGTACTTGCTGCTTGAAGGTGATCCAACACTCCTCTTGTATATTCCATTCCATGTGTAAAAGATATAGGAACACCTAGTATCAAACACCAGTATCACCTAGTAACAAACACCAGCCTCTGGAAATACCTCCAGGGAAAACAGGCCCCTGGCTGCCTTCCCACATCTCATGGTAAGCACACAGCTATTTTATATTCCATTACCCTGATGTCCCTGAGCTTGAGCATATGCTGTTGTCTGTCTTGGGCATATATCCAAACAGTATGCCTGCAGGCTGTATTCTCTCATAATCCATTGTATATTCTGAGAAATCATATGATCCCACTGGTTTTTCAGATACCAGAGTTTTAAATTGTCAGAATTGACCCAGTGTCATGTTTCTCTTTTGCTTTTTTTCTGTTAAGGCTGTACCAGATCTTCGGGTTCAAGTATGATTGAGTGCAGCGGTATGCTTCTGCCATAAAAGGAACAGATTTTCTAGAATCAGACATAGTATTATATAAACCCTACATATTTCTAGGCTGCAAATTAAATTTTAAAATATACCATTCTGTCCCCCCAAGAGTTGAATTCAAATTTTTGTAGCGGAAAACTCAAGACAGTTCTGATATGTGCAGTAAAACTGTCTATCACTTCAGAGATCCTTGTTGTTTACCACTTATACAATACTCAGTGTACCAATTTGTACTTCTAGGCACAGCTCAGAAAAAGAAGTAACACATAAGCCACAGGAGTCATGGAGTAGAGCTGCCTCCTATGAGCGAGGGAGCTCCCTTCTCTTTTCACCTCTGTACCAACACTCTGCACCAGCTGTGTTTCTTAACACAGTGACTGGGCCAAAAGAGGTGTATGTCCTCTTACCTCTGCTCCCTGACTTTATGAGGAAGGAGGACAATCTAAGATGGGTTCCACAAGTAAGAACCAGATATAAAAATCCAGTCCTCTGTTATTACCAAAAGATGTCCAATATTTCTTATTATTTCAATAGTTTGTGACTTTACCAAATGCTTGTTGTTTGGAACAGCTGATTCTGTCTCAGGCTGACTTCTTGAGGGTCTTCTCCAACAACAGCAATGAAGCTCGTTTGACAGTTAGAAAAAAGAATAAAATAGAAGTTTTGTAACTATTTTTAAAAATAGGGAAAAATAGGAGAAAAAATTACATGTAGTTATATAATTAAAAATGTCATCATTATCATTATTCCTGCACCTAAGGGAATCTACTTAAGGCTGAAAAATTAATATTAGTTTTGTTATTTTCTATGTTATATTTCTTACATTTCAATAACTTTTAACAAAATTTTCAGTAATTGTATGCATTTGGGGATCTTTTTATATAAGAATTTAAAATTATTAGGAATCATATTTAATGTATTTTCCTGGAACTTCTAAGTGCTGTCTCTTTTGGTGAGGAAGAATATTTTTACTTAATAGATTCCACCCTCATTGCAGGAAATTTTTGGCCTAGCAAAGGAATTTTAAGACCCTTGGACCAAATTTTACAGTCTCTCTATAAAATTAATTGTATATAATTCTCATTAAATTCTATTCCCAAAACTAAGAAAGGGGCATAGTAGTTTGTCTCCACTACTATACTAGGTTTCAGATACAACTTTTAGTGGACATTAAAAAATAACAATGAAATAAGAAATGGAATACACAAAAAAGTCTGAAGTGAATTTTCAGTTACAAGGAAACAAATAACTTCAGAATATTTTCAGAATGTTCTTCCAAGATCCTATATGTCAAGCTTCCAGGGGTCACTAGGGAATTCATATGCAAAATGGGTTGGAGTTGGCTTCTAAAACATCCCCATGTATTAAAAACCCAAACTACAACAAACTCCCAAGCGCAACAAGAAAGAAAAAAACCCGCAGCTCTCATTGGCTCATAATTCAGCAGAAAATTACCATGTTTTTTCAACAAATGGCACAGGACCGGGTGAAGATCAAAAATTCAAAGTAATCATATTCTATATATTGATTTGCAGTTGAAACACTGAAACATTGGCAAACCACATGCCTATACTACTTCCTGTATGTGAGATAGTCATGGCTGTGAAGGAATTACAGTTATTATATTTATTGCAGTATTAAATTTTTTTGTCTACATTTATTATATAGTGAGATAAAACTTGACAGACCTGAAGAATAATTGATTTGATGGGCTTTTCATTCCCTTGTACTCAGAATCGCAATCGATATCATAGTATATGGTCCATTGAGCCTTCCACCTTCTCTTCAAAAGCTTCTGCTACTTTGTGCTTGAGTTTCAGGGTAGGGCAAACCTGTGCATGTTTTTTACATGTCCTGTGAATAGTCAGAGTACTTCAATCTGTAGAGTTGCCATGATTACATCTTTCTTGAGTAAAAAGCAGCACTCAGGTGCTGCCTGTAGGAGAACAGAGTGGACAGGAATCTCATGAAGTTCTAAAAGGAGAAGTGAAAAGTCCTACACATGGGAAGGAGATATTGAAAAGCTGTCTGGACACAGGTCTGGGCAACTGGGTCTAGGTGGCCTTGCTTGATCAGAGGCATTGGACCAGATGAGCTTCAGAAGTCCCTTTCAAAACTCAACCACTCTGTGATTCTGTTGTATGTCTAGGCCTAGGGTTTTTTCCAGGTGAAATTTGTGGTAATGTCTACAGAAATCAAGTTTTAATACAGGTCCATGTTAAAAATACAATATAGATTCTCTCAATGAGGAATTTGGTGCCCAGAATCTTGTAGGACTTGCTTCTACGTCAATAATTCAACTAACTTTTTAAGGAAAGGAAATTTTTTGTACCCAGATGAGAAATCAGTCTTCGTGAAAGTTTATCTCCAGTCGCATGTACTAAATCAAGAGAAAGAAAAGTTGAATGAATCTGAGATGAAAGGTAAATCAAGACTTCAAAAAGATAGTAAAATACTAGGAACATTCTTTTTTTTTTTTTTTTTTTAGGAATAATAAGATAAGATAAAAATAAAAATACTGAGAAAACTTGGAAATACTGTGTCATATTTTTAATCCAAATGTTTTTCTTAGTGTATTAAGAATTCAGAGTGAGAAAGAATGGTAAAGAAAGAATTGTCAATCTTCAGGGAATTCAGGGCATCCTGAAGAAAGATGGCAATGATTTTTCCCGTAACTATTAAACAAGGACAGGTCAAAAATTGTTTTAAATATCTCTCTGACAAGTAAAGAACTGTGTTAAAACACCTGTTTAAGGACACTGCATTCAGTAAAAATGATCCAGAAGTTCTTGTTAAATTTATAGCTCATCTCATTCTCTTATGGATGTTAGTTGCATAACACCCTCTCCAGCAGTTAATGTATCTTTATTATCTGAAACAGGGATTTGCATTTGGCGTGGAGAATGTGTCTATGTTTAATGTTGCATACCTTAATAGTCCTTCTAGTTTTTTAAAAGAAGCCTAATTTGTTCCTATTTCTTTTCATTCCAGGGTCCAACCATGAGTTGTCAAAAGTTCTGAAATGGCTACTGTGTATGACAGCAAGTATTCCTTATTTTGATCATGACAAATCGTTTTCTAGCTTGATTGTTAGCTCTCTGGGAAAGGAATGGGTATGTGTAAGTGCCTACCACAAAAACTTCTTTCCAAACATTGGTTTTACAGAGCTCAAACAATGCAGTGAAAGAAATTTAGTGATTTATTAAGCAGGTAGCAAAGGATTTTTTGTGGGATGGTAATTTTTGAATTACATAAAACACCTAATTTTTTAATTATTTTGTTAAATAACAGAAATCTTGTCCATTTGTGTCCTGCTGTCCTGCAGAATATTTAAGATTCTGGAAGGAAATGAAAGCCCAAAACATTTTGTGATGAAAACTATTAATTTTCAGCCAAACCACGAACATTAGAAAATGATGTTATGTGGCCTCCGGGAAACCCTAGGTTAGAATCACATGCTCCAGTCTTTTCCACGGTCTGGATTTCATGGCAAGATACAAAGACCTCCCAAGATGTATTTTGAAGCTACACACAGTACACACTACACATTGTTTCTTTTCTAGCTAGCCACCTGCAGCCACAAAATGGTATGGTCGCACAAGTAAACCAAATTATTTCAGGTGGGACATGAGACTGTCATGAGACTAGATATTTTACTTGGGAGTGCTCACTTCTATCCCTAAAAAACTAAAATCAAACCAAACAAACAAGCAAAAACCAAAATCACAAAAAACTACATACCTAGAAAAAAAATGACACTGAGTCAAGAAAAAATTGCCTTTTAGAAGGAAAAATTTCCCACTAGAAATCATGTAAGATGTTCCACATTCTTTTCCATGCAAGATAAAGGATCATATTCCCAGGTTACCTTTCACATAGATTCATAGTAATAATATTTTAAGAGTTTTGCTGTTACATTAGTCCCTTTGACCACTTAAGTAGTTGAGTATAGAACTACCAGCATTTGGGAATTTGAGGACCAAAAATCCTAGGGGGATTCTCTGAATATTTGATATGAATTTTAGGCCTAATTTTGTTACCTTTCTACCGGTAGTTATTAATTCTCTGAAAGAGTCAGAAGTGTACTTACTTACAAGAGATTTATACAACCAAATTGGACAGGTATTTTTTATCTTTCGGACAGTAAGTGGCCTGTCTTTCATGCAGAAAAAAAGTAAAATCAAAGTAAATAAATATATTTTTATTGCAGAAGGGAGCAATGGCAGGTTTCTTGATTCTTTTCATTATTACTATGTATTCAGTAGCTTCCAACCCACCTTACCACCATGTCACCAGCACACCTAAATCTTATGGCTGCAGGGACTAAGAGCCTTCTCAACCGACTATTGACAAGCCAAAAAAATCTGGGTAAGTATTCATTAAATAGAGCTTTTCTAGTGGGAAAAAACTCCATATACTTCTGCCACTTTTTTCTGTTTGCTGTGGGAGAAAGAGGGAAAGCCTGAACTTCTATATAGGAATTTATATATATTTGGAGCTCGGCTTTCAAGTGTGATAACTCTACTATATATTTGTTAGAATACATTTATATAAAACAAATACATATAAATACATGTCTTTTTATAAACATATCTAAATTAATATGTTTATTATATAGGTATATAACTGTTATAACAACAACTTTCCTTAGAACTACAAAGATACTTCTGACTTTAATGAACTGAATTTACAGTATGGTTAATATAGAATACAGCTTAAATCACTAACATTTCAATTCTCTTTTGGATTTCAAATCTGTCTCCTCTTCTCATGTATTTCCACCTCACACACCTGTTTAGTCTTTTAATAATTACTCACAATTAGTAAAGAACCACAATATTGTAATTTAAGAGAAACAGGTACATTCATATATGTATTATTTAGTTTTCAGCTAACATAGAAACATATTTGTGCTGCTAAAGCTGTTCTCACCGTTCATTTGCTATCCAGTGTTCTAGAGCCTCTGATTTCCATGTTTAAAGAAATCATATTATAATTTTGTATGCATCTTAAAATAAATGTCAAAACCATTTTTGTGTGCTGAAAACTTTCTGAAGCAATATATCAGTAAAAAGAAAATCAGGTATAGGAACAATAATCAATTAAAAAACTTGTGGGTTTGTATGCAGTGTGGAGCGCTATTCACTGTGATATTATTAAATTTTCATACATTTAATTATAGTTGCTGATTACAGTAAAATAACTGGTTTATTTCTGTGAATATAGAATGGTCTGTTTCAAGTAAGTTTTATTTGCAATAGTAACAGCATAAAAATAATGGGTTTTCTTATTTCTAGTTTTGATGTTTGTAAATTGTTTACAGAGAACTAATAAATTCATCCAGTTCTTCTTAGAACCCAAGATAAGGCTGAATTTTTAAAGAAGTGATCTCTCCATTTGTGCATGCCCAAAATCTTGTGATGTCTAAATCCTTACAGCGTATATCTACATCCTGGTCTTTCAAAGTGTTGCACAAATTGGTACTGCTAACCAGTATTGCTAACCATTGCTCTTAATTCTTTTAATCACCATATAAAATGAATCCTTTTGTGATAACCTCCCTCCCGTACTGTCCCATGAATTCTTAAGCATTTTTTGCAATGCAAGGACGCGATTATCTTGGAACTATCTTAAAATATATAACAGCTCTACTAAATGCAAAGGAAAAATGTATTTGTTACTATTTATTACACATTTATTTCAGAAGGTGGCAGCATGGGTAAATTGGCATAAACTTTGCATGTAGCCCAACAAGTTTTATTTAAAGTAGGTGTGATGTGAGCTTAAAAATGTTTTTTAACAACATAAATTTTTAAAAGGCAGCTATTAGTTTTTAGAAGTCAAACAATTATATCTGTTTTTCATTTATTTATCAGATTACATATTTTTAGCTAAAAGAAAAATTTGAAAGGCAAATAATCAATTCTAATCAGTTTATACATAGCTTGTGTTTTGAAAACTTGCTGCAATAATCAATTCATTCAACCACAAAAATATAGAAATGAGAGGCAGAGTGAAATTTGCAGCACACAGGGCAATTTAATACTTGCATAAATCTTATATGACTAAATTTCCTTGACATCGTTATGGTACAGTATTGTGGTAACCAGATGGGTTTTACTGTTTGTACTAGGATGTCAGACTAACTTTAGTGAAAGATTTGTTAAGTTATGCTTTCTGATCAAGAGTCAACACGTGAGATATTTTGCTGCACTTTAGATATTCATTGATTACTATTGCAAATTTTCTCTCCATTTCATGCGACAAATTATCTGAGAAACTTAAAAATTGAAATTCTATGTATTCTATTGCAGAACTCATGCATAACTTAGCATTTCCTTTGAGACTACTAGCAGTAGATGAGCTTATATCTATATGTAATATCTCACAAAGTACTCTAAAGATGGTCGAGAAAGTCTCAGAACTGTATCTACTCAATCAGAATTTCAGAATCACTTGACACATCAGTGAAATGCCAGCTCTGCAGTGACATGGAGTAGTGATTTAACAGAACACAACAATCTTTTAAACAGCTTGTTTTTAGTTTCCAGTTATTTTCTAGGAATAGATGAAATATTATATCATGGAATTAAGTGCTCATAAGCAATAATGCTGAGTCCAACATCAACCAGAGCAGGAAATAGTTAAGCTTCTTGTATTTAAGTATTCTAAGGTTCTAATCCTTCAGGCACCAGGCACAATGATTTTTTCCTACCTTTCTCAATATATTAACATTGGGAAATGAGTATTATTTAAAAACAATAAAAATTCTAGAGGAAATAAAAAAAAAACAATAGAAACCTGCTTAGCAGAAGCCACATTTCAATTATTAAAGTACAGTCTGTCTTGAGTGTTTTGTTTACACTGAACTGAAAGGTTTCTAATTCCTGTAGCTGAATATCTACTTATTTTCGTATGTATTACTTTAAATTTACAAGGGGCGTGTCACTGTTATAAATGATCTTTATCGTGCTTTGGGTCTTGCTAAATAATGAAACTATCTTGATATATAATGGTTCATTTGTAGAATTATTGTTGCATTCTAACAGTGCATTTTGGCTTCGTCTGATAAATAGGTTCAAGTAGATAAGATGCAGAAGAGCTTCCTTACTTACTATTTGGGAAGACAGTATAATAACTATCAAAGTTCTTCAGATGCAAGTTTCCATAAATATTCAAACATAATGGATTTTTAGTGTCACGTTTTTCTATTCTTGATGGAGTTTTTAATATTGTGTTTATGAAAGAAAAATGCTGATACACTGCTTGTTCTTAATTTCACTTGACAAAATATCAGAGGGAGTTTCACATTTCCTTCTGCAAGAAAAGACAGTGTACTTGTTCCTTCCAATGGTTCTAAGAAATGGAAATGACCATAACAGGCTCAAGGCAGCAAAGTTGATAAAAAATACATATCTCCCCCATGGTCTTTAATGTGTGACTCGGTTCTCTTATTGCTTCTCTTTTTTATCTGTGAATGTCACTGCCTGTTTAGGTGGTGCTTCAGTGCTACCTGTTGGCTGCTGCTTTATTTATGGGTAGCTTGTAATTGCTTAGATAATCCAGCCAAGGGTAGAACATTAGGAGCTCTGTGAAAATGTTAAAGTAACTTTCTTTTCCATTGTGCACTTTGAACATTGCTCTCAGTGAACAGCAAAAGCTATCACTCTATTGCTTTAGCAAGCAAACCAGAATGCTTATAAGTAAATGAGTGCATGTTTGAGTGTGAAACAACAATCTTTTTCTGCTTTTAGTAACAATGACTGTAGAGACCCTTCCATCTTCATCTCACCAGCATTCCAATGGTTTATTAACATTTTGAAAGCCAAGAAATTCCATTCATTCATTAAAATCATACAGTCTCAAGTATGGTCTTGTCAGATTTAAAATGCACAATCAGTTTGATATTCTTAAAGATAATGGAAATATTAAACCTGTATTTAATCACTCCATTAAAGAAAAAAGTAAAAAAACTCTTCTCCACCAGGGTGAAGGTATTTCTTTTTTCTCTCTTCCCGCATTGGTGATACTTATGTAAAGTATGCAAGTGAGAATTAGGAGAAAGGGGGAGGAAGAAAAAGAGTTCATTTAAAACAACTCCTGACTTCAAAACTGACAAAAACCAAATAATGGCATAATATTAGTAATAGTGAAAATAACAACAATAATGTGTTTATTTGTTCTTCCTATCTAGGGTATCATCTAATACACGTTAAATCTGTCTCTTTAGCCAAGGAGAAGCATTATCTCACTTGCAATTGTCTCCAAGTGGGGGAAGGGGAAAAGCTGTTCGCCAAATGCAGCCTTTTGAATATCCATGTGCTACAACTTACTATGTACTCTTGCTTTTAAATTTTTTCTACATACATACCTACGTATTTACAACAGAGCAAAATTTCTTAAAATAAGAAATTGATTTCTAAACTACAGTGGGGTTTTTTTGCTACATGAATCTGGCTTTTAGAGTTTAGAAGCTGTCATGCTTGAAGTTTGAAAGGAAAAGTAGATTGTTTCTGCAGGTTGTCACAGTTTCATATTTATGGTGGCATATCACTTTACTACTCCTGCTGACTGCCCACCTGTCTCCGTTGCTCTGAATCCACACTTCAGGACTCAGCACCTACTGTTAGCCACTAAGAAATGATCCCTAAGGCAGGAAAGAGGCAGCAAGCCAAAAACAACATTCACAGCCAGTTAACAAATGCAGAAATTAAAGCAAAAAAACCAACCAAAAAATACCCTGAAAACCCAGAAAAGCAATTAAATTATATGATAAAGAGTACAAGGTAGAGTTAAAATATAGACTGCTAGAAAGAACAGAAACAAAATAATTTTTATGGCACCAGATTAATTCTCTGTCCTATTATAATTTGAATGGTTTAATGTCTTGCTCTCATATCACACTAGCCTAAACAACGCCCTTAGTTTTCATGTAAACTGTATTGAATAAAAAACAGTCATTCAACTCTGAATTTCTTTGTAAACGTCAGATGGAACATTAGAAAGACAACTCCTTTTTTGTATAGAATTTTTACCACAAGTAGAACTTGCTTTTGAGGTTCATAAGTTTCAATCTTGTCACTTTCTCCCATAGAGTGATACTCTGATATGTAAAAGAAAGTAAAAAAAATAAAATCATTATCTACTAGAGGGGTTTTAAAGCAAAATCTGATTTATCCCAGGTGTATGACCCGACACATTGACTTATGAAGCAGCTCAACATAGTTCTTTTTGATTTCAGCAGTTTGAATCAGAAGCACAGTTCAGAATTCTAATGTTACCTGAATGGTAAGGGAAAGAGTCATGTTTATAAGGTTTCGAGCTCAGCAGGAGCTGAGAGTCATTCATTCTCAGGCTGATTCAAAGTATTTTGCTTTTCTCCCAGCTCTTGCTGAATAGAGTGGGAACTAGGAGTCATCATCTGTGGTAGGAAGGGGATTCCAGCTCTTGATGATTTTGAAGCTTCTCCTGAGCTCTAGAGAAGCTGAGCTCCTCCCCACTTGTGGGACATGAGGATATCTTCATCTTGATGAGTTTTGCACTCAGTGAAACCTCTGAGTTAAAGCTTGCAGATTCACACCTGACTGGTGGCTGCCAACATGTTTCGTGATTTATTGAGTTCAGGCTCTTGGGAGTCAGACTTCACTGGCTTCTGAAAAAGTTATGATAATCACTTTTCATCAGTGACAATCTTGTCTATCTTCTGCTCTGAAGAAAAGCTCAGCTGCTACTAGGAGCTAGACTGCCTTCAGAGGTCCAGCAGAAATTCAGCTGGAGTAATACATACTACTGATTTGCTAATGTTATACATATTCAGTACTTTATCCCTACATTTTTTGGTATGTTAACCCTCTAAGGAGTTGTACACTGTCACACATCACCTTACTATGTACTGAATACACAGAAAAGCAATCCAAAAGTAAAAAATAATTGAAGAAATAGTAAATGGTTTAATAGAATTGATCATGAATAATGCTGATTTATTTCTCTGCCTATATCCACTTTATACAATAGGGCCTTGGGATTGGATCATGTGTCTGCTACTTCATTCAAACTAGCATATACTTAGGCATGCATCTCATCAGTACAAAAGCAAGCATTACATTTGTCTTTTGCAGCACTACTGATAATCATTGCTCATACTCAGTGCCTGAACTCAGATAGCTTCTTTTTAGCTACTGTTTTCAGAAGAATTTGGAAGGAACTAATACATACGTGCTAACAGGCCCCTTTACATCTGAGCAGCTTACTGAAGTTACATTATGCTTAACTTCATGCCACTGGTGAAGCGCAGCAGAGAACAGAAATTATGTTTCTCTCACTAGAAAGCAGAAACTAACAGCAGCTATTCCTGGGTTAAGGCAGGGGGGAAACACTCAACAAAAAACTCCCACAAAACTTGGCTCTTTGCTTTAGTTTTATGCGGGAGAAAAGTCTAGGCTGTTAGCTACTGCAAACTAAGCACAGAAGAGGGAACTCACATGGTGAACCTACACTCTGCTTTGGGTAAAGTACCTTGAATTACATCTTCTCAGCTAAGAGTAAAGACAAAACCTGATATTAGTCTTTCTCTCCTTGTCTCCAGGTGGCCATATGGAGAGGCATTTGGCTCAGATGGGAGATGGAGCTAATAGCTACTACTTTCCAGGACAGTAAAGGAAGATCAGTGCAGCTGAGGCTCAGGTGGGAAGTGGTAATTAATAGTAGGAGTAGGGAATAACTTTTTATCCTGGTTCTTGGCTGTGATTCACCATTGAGTTCATACTGAGAGTAGAGGAAGATCTGACTTTTCTAAAGGACAACTTGTCAAGATCATGAGCTGGAGTATTCTGAAATGTAGAGGTTCCATATTGCCATTGTACAACAAATAAGCCAGTGAAAAGCCTGGGCTCAAGTTCATCCACATCTGTATGCCAGGCATGATCTCTGTCACTTCTTCTCTTCTTCAGTGTAAAACTTGCTGGACCCAAAAGTATACAAAGAGCTGATGAATAACTTGATCTGCTCCTTCTCTGTTTCTCCTATGCCTGATCATCTGAATGGTAAGTAAATCACTGGTGTCAGCCTCCTTGTTTCCTTCAGTGTAGAGATTTCTTAGTGGTAACTGTCCTGTGAAGACAACTTTTCCTAAGAAAACCTTTTGAAATTAACAGGAAATTCAGCTTTTGTTCTCTGTTTTCAGCTATTATAAATTATTTCTCCATAGTTGATACTACTACTTAAAATGTTCTGCCATCTATTTCAGTGATCTAAAGAGCTGAGTTTGAATCTGATTTTTATGAATGTAACTTTTTTCTAATTACAGAAATTAGCTTCTTTCTAACTTCTAGATTTCTAACATAAGTGTGACATGATAACAGCAACATTAGAAAATATTGAGTAATTTCCAAGATGCAATTGGAAGCAGTGAGGGCATGACTGTTAACTACCTGTAAGATTTTCTTTACTTCAATAAAAGGCCCTTAAGGATGGTATGTATTTATTTACTTTTTTTAAAAATAAATAATATTGTCAGAGTTGTGTAAAAATTATGTTTATGGAATCGGGTTTTAAGTAATTTTCTATATAACTCTATGTGACTATCTTAAAGCTTTTTCCTATTCTGCAAAACTAGTGGATCCCAAGTCTTCTCAATTGAAGAAGTGCTAAAAGCATTTGAAAAAAATAAAGATGGAAAAATGAAAAATATTCATCAAAATCAGAGGATACTAATGCTTTTAAAGACTCTGTCTTAGGCCTGAAGTTATTTCATACACTTGTTCATAACCTAGAGAAGTAGCAAAATCTGCAGAGCACACCTATTATACAGGTCTATAAAAACCTCTGAAAAACATCAGTAGGACCCAAACAAATTGAGTGAGGGGGAGAATACAAGTGCAATTCTACTTCCTTCTTGGTAACTATTTTGTAATGCACACCGAGGACAAAAATATAAAGTAAAATATGGCTATCCCTACTAGGTTTCAATAAAATATAGCCACTCAGAAGAGGTCTCAGGCATTGTTACATAGATAAAGAGCTGTGGCCTAGATGGTGTCTTTCAACATGTCCCAGTTACACTATAACATGCTTCTGGTAGGCAGCATAGTTATGGGTCTTCTGTGATGGTTCCAGCTAAATGGCAGCAGGATGGGACAGGTATCACACATCCTCTGTCATGAATTTGCTGGAGACATTTGTAACCTCCAAGTCTGTCTGGCATGCATTGCAGTCTCCCAGTTGTGCCAAATCAACAGAGTCAGATTCATAAATGAGAAGCTGAAAGCACTGACTATGTACTGGGCATGGCTGTGTGATGTTATTGCTCTGGTATGCCTCTCCATGGATTTGATGTTTCACAATATGACATTTTGGTAATAATTGTGGACGTGTTTTTAAAAGGTTGTCCAACCTCTGATATGCCTTTGTTTACGTCAAGTTTTGCGGGCCTCCAGCAAAGCTTTACAAAGCTGTAGTCTTTCAGTTCACATGTGATTTTAAATCTGATTAAAGACACAATCATAGTAATTCTAGGTATCAAATAAGGAGAGAAAACTTTAAATTTAATTTTAGTGACTTCTTGCTTGGAACTACATTAGAAAAACTCTACCTAACTGCTGCAATTCTGAGCTAGTAAGCAACTTGCTATGCCAGCCAGTAAGACTCAGGTTCTCCAGAATCAATATTGCAGTTATTGAGTAATTATAGTACTTGTCTGGGAAGATGGACAATGTGATATTTGTTCAGGGGCTTATGGGTGATAACAGTGCTCAATAAAAGACAATAATTGAAAACAAAATGATCTTAATGCAGTTGACTGACACAATAGAAAGACTATGGTCTTTAAATCAAAACACACTTCATCTTCTTGATTATCAATACATTAGTTTAAAAGTAGCAACCAGCAGCAAGACTTTTAGAGGGTAATATACCATTTGGACTTCTTCAGATCATCAGTAAAGACTCTCTAAATGCTAATGCTCTTGGAAAAGCATTTTCTTACTCAAGGTGTTCTTACAGGCTATTACCAACAAGAAATAAGAGGAAGTGTCTGCATTTCCTTTAAAAGCTAAGAAAGTTGAAATTTGCCAATTCACCCTTTTACTCTTCTTTTCTTTTAGCAAGTGCTTATAAAACCATCTGTCATTAGCCTGTGAAACGCACATAGCATGCATTCCTCATGCCTCTGCTACTACATGGACACACTGGGGAGTTTGTCTTGACTTCATGAAATTGCTGCAAGTTCGTCAGCAAGCTCTCCCAGAGAATAAGTAAAACATCATGCCAGAACATTCAAAAAATACTGCAAAATTACTCAATATTGTATATTTTGGTAATACAGTCTTATTCTCCTCAAGGGGACGAGAAGCTCATCTGAAAATACCAGAATAGGAAAGACAAGATTTGCCACTTTTTGCTTCCATAAGACTTCCCCATAATATTTCCCCACTCTCTACTAAAGCCATCAGTAACCAATCAAACCCTAACTGTGAATTTAATGACATATAGCTGGGCAAAATAGTCAGCAAAGATGATGACTCTCTCTGAAATTTCAGCATGATGATAAGAACACAAAAAGGGGCAGCTGAGTTTGTAGACCGCTTGCTGCAAAGCGCATTTCAGAAACAAAATATTCCAGTTCCTGAAGTAAAATCTTGAAGATGGGAAAAAAGTAGTTGTGGTTTTATTTTTAATTAAAATTTATACTGTTCATGGGGAAAACGAAATAATCCTAATTCATGAAGCATGCAAGATCTCATATCCCTATCATTAATACTGTTTCTCTGTGCTGTTTTTCTGTGCCAAAGTACGGGAAAGTTGATGATACGCATTTTTAACCGCTATACTCTATTTCTTATTTTTGTTGCCTCTAAACCTTACTAGACCATTTGCCAATGCTAAGTGCTTGAAAAAAAACAGGCTGGATGAAGCAGTGAGCAAAGTAGGGTGTTACCAAAAGTAACTAATTCATGAACCTCGCAGCAAGGCAGAATTGGCAAGGTACTGACATGAAGATGACAGAGATAACAGGTATGCAGTCTATCATGATAGGAGAAGGGAAATATTGTGTGAAGTGCATCATGGCCCAGATTAATGAAAGATTAAAAAATTTGGTCTTGTTCACATTTGAGCATGACATAGAAAGGAATATTTCATTGGAATTAAAAAATATTTAGTACTTTGAATTCTAAACACCAGGAAAAAAGTTTTGGTATCTCATCTCTAAAAGTTAAGTGTAAGTATATGGATAATAAGAAATCCCTCTAATGAAATCAAATTTTTTCCAAAGGTGGTGGTTTGCTAAGAAATTTAATTCCTTAATTACCTATCAAAATATAAATTCTTATCTAAAACTGAGGAGCACCAAAGAAATTTGGAAACAGCATGCACTGTAAGTAGCATCATGTGTAGTAGAACTACCACTGTGCCAAATTAACTAGAAATTATTTTTGTATATTCTACTTCAAAGGGTGATGCTTTTATTGGTCAGTAATACCGTTAGTATTTGGGTTCATCTAGAATAACAGTGACCTCTAGGGATGAAATTTAGTGTGATACATCAAGGGATACCATTTAATGTGATGCATCAAGTTTTAAACTCACAACTACAGATTTTATATTAAATGTAGCAATAGAAAAAACAATATGAATTTCCACATTAAATGTAGCATTTTACGTGAAAATGCTAAGGGAAGTTTCTCAAATCCATTGGACTGTTGAACATATATGCTCTAATCACGAATTAAATTCACACATACATATGTATATGTACATATTGATAAATATATGTTTATGGACATCCTTATGCTTGCTGCTTATTTTCAGTTTAGGACTATTCCAAACATCCTTTTCTGACAATGAAAAAAATTGTTCTTTCAATATTTTATTCCTTTTTGTCCTAGATGTTTTCCTAATAACTCATCTGGAAATTAAAAACTGAAACATTTCCTTTTTAAGTAGAATTTTTTTTCTTCATATTCAAATAATAAAAATAATTAAAAATCAACTTCAAAATTCTTCAGATTCACTTGAATATTCTTTTTTTCAGTGAATTTTTAGTAAGGAAATTCTTGTGTTTCTTCTAAGTGGAGAAGGAGAATACAAATGCAAAATCTAAGTTAATTTATCTCTTATTATTTCTTTAACAGAATATGTAATCTGAAATCTTAATTAATTATTATGTACCAGTCATTTCTTCATCTTTAATATTATTAACTTACTATCAAACTCTGCACATTCAGATGAGATTGTTAGTAAAACACAGAAATTTCCTTGCTAAAGAATATTCTCTGAGCTGAAGATTAAACTTTACTCAAATAATTTTATTATACAAATAATAATAATAATATTCTGGAGAGTGTAATGATTTGATTAGCCTAATGGTTTGGTTAGATCTAGAACTACTGATCTTATATAAATTTTCAGTGCATTGTTAACCTTCGTGAAGGAAATTACAGAACTGGTGAATCAGTTGTACAATAAACAAGTCATACAACCAATCTGTAATTCAAGCCATGGTATACAGAAGCAATAGGCATTAAGTTTACATTAGTCATTCTGGGTGCCAGACAGATGAGGAAATTACAAGTCCCAGTCTTGTTATAATGGCTTGACTAATCGACATCATTGTGTATATTCCAGCAAACTCCAATCTCTTTTGTGCTGTATGAAAAGGGAGTTGAGGACTTATAAAAGTCAAGAATCTGTGACTTGCCAAAAATGTACCTGGTGAAAAATGTTTCTTTCTATGCAGACTAGGCAACTGAACAGGACAAGGACCCTTAAAACAGTAAAGGTCTGGGGTCCCAAGAGAGAGAGAGCAGGAGTGTAACTGTAATACAGCAGAAGAGGTGCTCTGGAGTGGAGAATGGATTGTGGCTGGTGGCCTCTGCAAATTCCTAATTCTGTTAACAACAAACTCAAAAATCAGCAAATAGGCAGCATGGCTATCTTACTGCTGCTTGTTTGTTGCCCTGGGCAGGTACTTTCTTTGCCTTTGACAAAGGCTGTAACTAAGAGGCAACAGTTGCCTCCCATGGTCTACTCACAATCTGAGCACAGAGGGGATATAGCTCCTCAGCCTGCCCCTTCCCAACTCTTGTCTCCTCACCTCATGCATCGTATGAGGGCAGCAAGATTACCTAAAAAGACAGTCTAAAATCCAAGTTTACACTAGTAGTTGTATGGTAAACATACGGAGGAATTCTTCCCAAGAATGCCAAGGCAGTGGGAAGATTAAAAAAAAAGGTTTATTTCAGATGCAAGGACCACTTTTTTACAATGCAGCGTGCATCAGACCTTCAGGGGCAAAAGGCAATGCCCTGCCTCCTCCGAGGCTTTTTGTATCTTCTCTCTCTCCTCGCCCACCCTTTCTGGCCCGAGGCGGCCTTGTACATGTCTGCAAACATGTTATCTCTCTGCATACAATGGAGAGAGATAGCTTACTCACAACTTCTCCCTGCAAGTTTCTCTGAAATGCTGAAGGCAGGAAAAAAAATCTAAGCCCTTTGAGAAGGTATTTTGCAGTTTTCCTAAGCGAAACAAGTTCTAGCTTTCTGTTACAAATTCTTGAGCAATTGCATCTATCCTTACACAGTGCCCCTGGTAGTCTCCATTTGTAGGGAAGACTTAACTGAAAGATGGCAACCTGCCCATTCTGGCACCTTGTTTTTTAACAAATATGTGTCTGTCCCTTCTTACAAGAAGTTACTGGAGAGTCATATGACAATATGTCCTAATAACTCACTAGACACTCATTGCCAATGATAAAATGAAGTATGATACATATTGTATGTATGTATGTATGACATTATGGAAATAAACATAAGCAAAGGGTACCCAAATTTGAAAGCCGTTTTTTCTGTCAATACTTTTTCCTTCAAAGTTTTCTTTGTGCTTATATAAGATCATTATTTTTTTCAATATCTCAATATTGTCTCGATTCTGCAGCAACAAACTGATTCTTTTTTTTATACTCATGTACACCAACAGATCATAGAGCTGTTTTTCTTTTTTTTTATATTAAAATCAGTTGAAAAATGGCTGTAATAGTTTACATCTAACAGAAAAAAGCATTTTATTGTTATGTTTATATTGTTTATCTTTACTGAAACAAATATGTGATCTATGTATGAACAAACAGTGTATTTAGTTCTCATGGAAGGTATTTGCATGTTTTTTAAGCTAACTAAAATTAGAAGACAAAGCTCACATGAATCTAGTGGAAGATGATGGTTCTCTCTCTGGGTAGGTCAGTGGACTGTGAACTAGATTTGGGAGACACTTTTCTGCCTGGGGGAAACCAAACTTGGTCTCCCATGTGGAAGCTTTCCCATCACTGTTTTCTAATACATAGGTGAGTAAGATATTCACAGCCAAACCATGCAAAAACTTAACCTGCTTAGTAACCCAAAAATACCAACCAAACAATCTTGCATTTCTGGACATGTGGGTTCCAGTTCCTTTTCTTTTCCTTTTTTTTTTTTCACTTCTGACTATTAGCCAGGGAGCTTGAATCAAAATACACAATTAATTTCAAGTCACCATAAATTGCATTTTTCATTGAGTAACTTATTTGTCAAAATATTGTTATTAATGATCCATTTGACCAGTTCCAAACTGATTTCTCATAGGTTTTAGGGCTTGCATTCGCACGGTCTCATACATCTGTTTTCAGTTGTACAAAAACTTAGAGATGGTAGCTTCTATTAATTTACAAGCTAAATTAGAGCTTATAGATCACTTCTGTTTTGTGTATATCATCTACCATATCTCCAGCATTTAACATCCTGCTTTGCAGAGGCTACTGAGCTTTTTGGGCTGGAAGTCAGCTTAAAGAAGACAGAAGTTTTCTATCAACCTGCACCTCAGGAAGTCTTCCATCATCCCCATATCACCATTGATGAATCAGAGCTCAAATCAGTCCAGCAGTTTAATTACCTAGGTAGCCTCATCTCCTTGGATGGTAAGATTGATGGAGAGACAGACAATAGGTTAGCAAAGGCATATAGAGCTTTTGGAAAACTCCATAAAAAAGTTTGGCGAAATAAACACCTGAATACAAGATCAGTGTTTACAGAGCCATTGTGCTGTCTACTCTCTTATATGGATCTGAATCGTGGGTCATCTACCACCACCACCTGCGAATCCTAGAATGCTTCCATCAACGCTATATCTGTACAATCCTAAACATCCACTGCTCAGATTATGTGACTAACACGTCTGTTCTAGAACAGGCAGCAGTTACGAGTATTGAGGCCATGTTGCTGAGAACACAGCTGCATTGGGCAGGACACATCTCAAGGATGAAGGACTATCACGTCCCCAAGATCATGCTTTATGGTGAACTTACCACTGGTTGCCACAAGAGAGGAGTCCCGAAGAGAAGATACAAGGACTCTCTGAAACAACATCTCAGCCTTGGCCATATCATCGTCACTGGTCTACTCTGGCCTCCAATCGGGAGGTCTGGAGACACACCATCTATAACACTGCTACTTCCTTTGAGAACACTGGCGGGATCACTCTCGAGGAGAAAAGACAACGCAGAAAGAATCGTGCCCTGCAGAATATACCACCTAAGGAGTCTTTCTGCTGTGCCTTTTGCAACCAGACATGTCTATCTCGTATTGACCTTTTTAGCCATCAGTGTGCTTGTAGCAAATGTGGGTAGAGTCCTTCCCAAATCTTCGTTCGCGAAGCCTAGCCATGGAATACATATATATAGGAATACATCATATACATCTTCCAGCACTTTCTCTGTAGAAGAGAACAATTCAGAAAATAATACATATGATTATTATCCCAGAGTTTATTATCAGCAGTATGACTTTTTTAAAGTTAATTATGTCAAAAATTATGTAAAACAGAGTTAATTATTTTGTGTTACACTGATTCAATTTTCTCTAATAACAAAATAGTATACTTCTGTGGGCTTTTTTTCTGATGCTTTAATATTAAAAAAAAAACATAAATCAAAGATGTTTTGACAGATGAGAAACACAATTTTGTAACAGAATGGAAAATTTTAGAAACTGAATAACTGATAAAAGATGAGTAGAACCAGGGAGGATTGATGTTTTAGCTGAAGGTAGCATTAGAGATTAGGTACTCATTTGGCTTTTCAGAAGGCCTGGTGACTCATTCCACATAAATGAAGTTTGTGATATGTAATGAAATGCTTTCTATCTTCACTGCAAGCAAATTAGCAGGTATTTTGTGGGAAGAATATTAATGTTATCTTGCATTTGTTTCAGAGCAGGAATACATTAACAGAAGAGATTTGGAAAGAATTTCACTTTTATAACATCAGGTGCTGAAAGCATTAAAACAAGGTCACCTTTGTAAAGCAATGAGAGGAAATTAGGTTATAAACAAGCAGTGCCTAAAAATATATTCACTTAGTTTCACTGACCAAATGTTGCTCCAAATTGTGGATTTTCTTTACCAAGAATGATAATCGTATGTCTAGAGTGGAATTCTGCAAAGTTAAACAATAAGAAAGCCGTGGTTTGTTGAGGGAGAAGGAATAAGCGTTTCAGTGGGTAAAGTATTTTTATTCAGTTAAGGGAGAAAAACAGGCTGTTTTGAAGCCTTTACTGTTCCATGTTGTAAAACAATAGACTATGTGAAGACATTACATCTTCTATTTTTCTTTTTTTGTTTTGTTTTTATTTGTTTGTTTGGTTTTGGGTTTTGGTTTTGGTTTTGGTTTTTGTTTTGTGGGTTTTTTGTTTGTTTTGGTTTTGGTTTGTTTTTTTTTCATTTTCAGGAGACCAGTAATGAACAGGAATGGAGATATATCTGAGAAAAAATAGTGATAGAGGAAACTAGAGCGTATGAGAGATACAGAAAATCAATATGCCCTAAAAGCAAGATAAGCAAAACAGAGGAAAAAAATCACCTTCATTTTTTTAATTGAAAACAAGACAGATATAAAATCAGACTGTACATTTGCTAGCATTGGATTAAATGGGACAACTGGACAAAGAGGAGGCTGGTTAGTAAATTAATGATATTTCTTTAGAGAGCACTGGATTACTTTATGACTAGTTTGTGAATTAGGTATGATAAATCCTTGCCTAAAGTATATGTGTGTATATATATATATGTATATATATACACATAGAGATAACATAATGGCAATTATTTAGGAAGAAATACTGAACATAAGGAACTAAAAGCTGGATATGAAGACACAGATAGGGAGATAGGTAGAAAATTGATCTTCAAGGCAAACTGAAAATGTAGATAAAGAAACACATTTGATGACAAAAATGGCCTTGCAACCTTACAATCTTAACTCACTATCATGATGACTTGTGGTGACAGTGGAAGTAATTCTAAGTAGGTAGCATATTTCTAAACATGATACGACATTTTTTCTTCCCCCCTGGTTTATGAAATGGTTTATAAAGATCAGAGACTTCTCTTAGTTATCCAATTGAAATTTAAGTGGAGATCTTCTACATCATTCTTTTAAAATATGTTATAAAAACCATGCAAGCCTTACACTAAAGTATTACTTAACTCCTCGTTCAGTGGTTTGTATCTTCACTGGTCCCAGATGTCTCTAGGTCAATGCAATGAATCTGATCAAGGATTTAAATAGGTATTGGCTGCAATTTTTTTTTATATTTAGCTGAACCTCCTTCATCAAAATATTTTATTGTTACCTTTGCAATTTGGTAGGTGGTCAGGTAGAAGTTTGTGTTGGTTGGGACAAGTCAAAGTAGAGTGAACCTTCCTGTTAACTTCAGTGATTGCTTTAGAAATGCTACTTAAGACATAACATTTTATTATCCACTTTCTCTAAAATGTAGTTCCCCTCCTTTGAAAGAGTTTATAAACATAATAACTTTGAATTTTTGATAAAGAAAACACCAGGAAATCCAATAATACTTGTTTTCTACACATTGATGAAATAAAGCTTGTTCAGTTAATGTTTCTAAAAGACCTCGAGGGCTTTTGATGAGGTGCTTACTACTTCTTGAGCATACCCTTATAATTAAATATTATACTTTATTACTTCTGCTGGGTACATTGACAGAGCACCAATGAAACTAATACAGCTGCAGATTTATATCAAATAAAGATCTGAAGAATATTTAATGCCTGTTACCTATAAATAAGCTGAGGAGTCTACATAAATAAAGAGCATGGTGTTGATGGTTTCAAAGGACAAAGTCATAACAGGAAGAAAAAATAAAAAAAACATACAGGCTTATTTGCATCACTCTCCCAGACAAAAGCATAACATTTTACCAAAGATCACATCTGTGGATCAAGAGTCAAGGAAAAAAAGTATGATTACTAATTGTTTGCTGAATAACATACAATTAAATTTGTCAGACCATCACTTTCAAGTGAACTCATAGTACACCCAAGTATGTGAAAACAAGTGGAGATGGAAAAAGGAGGTTAAATACATATTTTCATGGGTTGACAACATGTAAAAGATACCCCTGAACATGGCATGAAACCCAAAAATATGTCATTATTCAAAATATTACACACTTTTCTAACTGAACACTTCCTGTGATCACTGGTTTTAAAGCAAAACCAAAACAGTCTTTCCGTGTCAGAGAGACTGCATTTATCTTAGGAAAACCAAACTGTAAGATAAATTAAAATCAAAGAGAGATAAAAGAAAGGGATATTTATTGATATGTTGTATGTCAAAATAGGCCCATGAGAGCTTCCTGTAGTTGTATGAATTATATTTTAAGATTCAACATTTAAAATTTCATTGAATGCAGTTATTAGAATACAAAAGCTGTACGTCTTCTTTCTCACAGTAAGAAAGAAAATGGATGAAAAAAAGTTGCCAAAAGTAGAGAGCACTTGTATACAGCAAGATTCTACAGTTACACAGAATTTGTATGCTGTTCTATAACAGTCTGAATGGACTTTCACTTAGGTTTGAAAATCACATTAACAGTGAAGAAAGTGCTTTGTGTATTCATATGCTCCTCTGTAATACAATACTGTCTAGTGATCAGACCACACTGATAGTTCAGACATCATTTTATATTCTCCTTGGAGATTCTGAAGTTGCTCTCCAGGCAGCACAAGTTACTGCAGAGATTTTTGAGTTTTGTAGCCATGCGGACCTTCCAAATAGGGTTAGCCTGTGCTGTGCAAGTGACAGAGAAGTACCAAAATATACATGTATTCAGAGCTACCTTGAGGTTCTCATCAGTGTAGAAAAAAAATCAATGAGACAGCAGGATTTAAGGAGTGACAAATTTTATTGTAGTGAGGATAGCCAACGTATTTGCATAGAGAAGAAGGTGAGAAGTCAGTCTGAAATATATTCTTCAGTGTCAAAGGATTACTGGGTGTTTATTTAATGCAGATTACCCATTCTATAGCCTCAGTTTATCTTTCAGAATCCCCATCTTTTTCTCTCCCAACCTTAAGAAATACTTTGAGTACAATGGCAGAGAAGGAACTACAAGTCTTGTGAAGGATTTTTGAGTTCTATCAAATAAGAAAAGCTTCAGTGTTCAGACTGAATTCAGTTAAGTCTTCACTTATTAGCAGATCCTATTTAATATCTATTTTGAAGTAGTTCTTCATTAACACTATGTAAAGTGAAATTACTTGGAAGCAAATGGTTTAGGTTAGCCTATGGTTAAAGTTAGACCTTTGTTACTAAAGCTTTTAAATTACTGTAATTTTCTCTTCAAGTTTAGGAATGTTCAGGGCAAACCTCAACCTTTTAGTCAATTGATCTTGTGGTTGATAATTTTCAACACTACCAAGATGAAATTTTAATATAAATCACTCTTCATTGTTGACAACCCTACTATGACATGAACCATCTTTACTTGCTTCATAAAGTATCAGTGAAGACTCCTATTTAGTAGGGGTATGAAGAAAGGAGCAGAGTTTACACTTGCAGATCTTCATTTGGTGATTGAAGGTCACATTAGCTCCATCTACTCACAGTTTGCTGGGGGATGTCCAATCTTTGGAAGTTCATCCATTAAAAACAAATGAAAGATGAAAATGTTCATGAAAAAATTGTGTATCATCACTTCCATAGATGAATATGAATGATTCTATTACTAAAACCAAGTTGCATTATTTCACTCAAAATAAATATATTATTAAAAATGACACTATAATTATAATGTGATATTTTTCTGTGATAGCAATTCATAATGATAAAATTATTATGTTATGATTAAAACTATTTCAATACATGTATTTTATGATATTAATTTTTTTAAGGTTTTATTGTATAGTTTTATTTTGTTTTCTTGTATTTTATGGGGAAGAGTACTGAACATTAATAGGAATAACAGAAAAAGTCTGTTAAACTGTTCATTTATAATGAAGCTGTGCTAAATGTTTTGACCTGTAAAATAAATACTAGTGAAATATATCAGCCTCCAATGAAGAAAATTATATGGCAATTGATAAAGCTCCGTTTGCTCAATAAAGCAGATTATAATGTCCACGAGTACAAATCCTTGCTGATACTTAGTACTGCAGACAAGATAGTTTCGATGGCTCCTAAGCATCACTGTGAAGGAGCTCAGTATTCCATGAAAAGATTCTTTTCTCATCTATAGCATCTGGTCTTTGTCCAGTGTTCAAACTACAATTGAGCTTAAGGGTGTTTTGTTTGCCTGCATAGTCTGTTCATTATCAGCTTCTAACTAATACCTTTGTAAGGTACTTTTGATAATTTAGCATAAAAATAAAATTAAAATATCCAAATTGTTAATTTTAAAATTCTTTAGATCTCTTTTCATTCAGAAATATCAGTGCTGGTTTTGCTCATTAGCAATCAATGTCTGTGTTAGCAAATACACTGTCAGAATTAAAAGTCATATTGATTAGCAAGATTTTAGTATTTTCTCAAGTACTCAACAGAATCATCGGGAATGTGTTATAGTAAACTGCCAGAACAAATACTTAACTTGAGCACCGCTGGAAGGTTCAAAGGAAAGCAGTTCAATGCCCTCTGCCTTGGATTCCTGTCAGGTACATATTGATGTATTGAGCATCCAGCATCTTCCAAATACTTTCAATCGTGCATAAACAAATGGACTTCATCATATGCAGTGTGTCCTAAACATCTATGAACAATAGCAGACTTTTCAAGTGTCATTTGCCCTGGATTCCTAGGTGTCACGTTGCTGGATATAGCCTGTCACTAGCTGACAAGGGAGCATTCCAGTCACAAGTTATGACCAAAGTGTTGGTCAGCTTTCATGCCTGGAGAACTGAATGGATCTGGTGGCCTGAATATTCTTTCTGGCTGCAGGATACTATTCTAGCTTCATCTTGCTGGTTTAATATAACCCTATAATAGTACCATACAAATTTACTTTTTGAGTAAAACCAGAAAAACTAATCAGAGAGCAAGAAATATTTGTATTAAATTCAAGATTCCATTACTCTTAATCATATGAAGTGGTACTGTACTATGTAAGCTGTTTCAGTGGTTTTTACTGAAATTATCAAAACCAAAGTATTATTTTTGTTTCTTTGTCACTTCAAAATTTTTCCTGCTCTATTGGGAAAATACGATACACTTTGTTTTTATGGCAAGAAGCCTTAGGTAATGATACTGAGAAGAGAGAAAAAAAATTATATTTAGATCTAGTAAGGAAACTGTGGTGACATTTAAGACATCTAGGTAATAAATTTGTTTTCTACGAGTGGTATTCAGTTCTTCTTGCACAATAGAGACAAATATTCAAACACAAATAAACATTATGGCCTAGACTCTTAAGCGTGCTGAACACTAGGTTAGTTTGGGTTTATGCCAGCTTTGCTTTTTTTTTCAAGTTTGGGATATCCCCAGCTGCTCATTTGAATCAATGAAGGCAAGAAAATACAAGAGTTGAAATTGTCTCAAGTTGCACATAGGTCTCTCTGTGTGATTTCCCAGGTGAAGTGTTTATCAGGTTGTAAATATCTAAATTTAGGAAACATTATTACTATCATTAATATTTCTTATGTGGTGATAAAAATATGAGTGATGAGTCCAATATAGAGTTCTAACAACACCCCTGCCCTGAAAAGTTCTGAGGTTAAGTTGGAGCTTATTCTAGACATCATTGAATGATTCAAAGGGAAATTTCACAACAGACACAGCTTAAGAAAATTTCCATCTAGACCTATATTTGTATTACAAAATGACACACCCAAAACATAACTTATATTTACTACCAGAGATGAAGAAGATACTCCAAAAATTAAATAGATATTCATTAAAGTGCATTCCTTTTCAGATTCAGAATTCTTATATTTAACTACTTTGTCAAAGCAAAATAACTGATGCTCCATCAATCTGCATACATGACTGCACTTATATATATATATAATTTTCTCAGTCTTCTTTCTTTTGTAGATTTTTCTTTTTTGTCATATTTTTATTTTACTATGCAAACTAAATCAGTTATTTCAGTGAAAGTTTGTGCTTTGGAACTCGTTTGAGAATACCTTGCAGGGAATTAAAAATTGCATAGGTGACCTTCAGACTAGGAGCAGATTGCTCCTGAGTTGTTCTTTTGTGTAATTTTTTCTCTTTTTTTTCCCCCTAAAATTAAAGGCTATTATTGACTGAAATAAATAGAGGATTAAAGCCACTGGAGGCCTAAATCTAGCTTGTAGTGTGTTTTTGTAATTAATATCTCTATATTCAGAATGTGAATCCATTTGGTTATGAAAAACTAGAGTAAAATTCCTTAGCAAAGCATTTTAGTACCACATTGTGGTATTGAATTGGTGTACAGATTAGATAAGAAAGTAGAAAGGTACCTTCTGAGGAGAAAGGTTACTTATTTTACTTTACAGCTATATATTGGTGTCCTACAGAGTTTCATGAGTAGATCACAGTCTGTATCTGACAACTGAATAGCAAATCCTATCAGTGTGTATAACATTGTGCGTATAACAGCAGTGGATAGGAGGCGTGGCTGCTCTAGGAAGTTTTAATTTTTCTTCTCTGCTCTGTGAACACATAAAATGCCAGAGCTGTGCTAATTGTGCATGCAAGAAATATTTTTGAAGTATAGACCATTTTCCAGACATAGCATTAAAAATTAATCGATTATACTCTAACCCCTTAAAACTACTCTACAATTCATCCACCAGCAGTCATGACACTGAATCCTCGTACTAGCAGTCAAGTTGGGATTTTAAGTCAGTGAGTTGCTATGGCCCATTTCCAGAACATGATCGTGGGACAGCTGTTTGCTTCCGTAACAAGGTGAATTATAGCAGACGGTGAAGCCAACAAACCTCTTAGTATTTGAGTAGGGTGCTCTCTGCCAACCAGGGAGCAGGCATTGGCAGGAATTGGCTTTGGAAGGGCTGACATTTGTTCCATTGCCTGTATTTGCCAACAACAGTCATTATATAGAGCGGTCGAGTGGTGCCTCCTGTAGGGACAGAAGATTACAGTAAGAGAGAACCACAGAGAGAATATTTCTCCTTTGAAAATATAATTTCTTAAATGACATTTTGTACATGTGTAGTTGAAATGAAGTTCCTGAATCTAAGTGAACCCTGAAATGCTCATGGTTAAATATCTGATTATCAGGAAGTCATAATGGAGCCTGTCCTGAAATACCTCTAACACGGAGAAGCCACATATGTGACCCTCTGCATTGTTTAGAAAAATCATAATCAAAGTTTGCAGCCTTTGGGGTAATGTGGTGCTTTGTACTCCAATGAACAAAGCAGTAATATCTCCAAAAGTAATATCTTCAAAACAAAACAAAAAAATGTCAAACTGGAGGACAGAATCAGACTTTCTGAGATGCTTCTCACTGAGTTGTTATAAGAATGTCCTAAGTCTTACACAGATTTCTGAGAACTCGGGCAGCATTATCACTGACTGTGGATTCATTCAAATCTTTTAGGCTAGAATCAAAATTAAGTGTCTCCATGGTGTGAAAAGTACAAACTTAATCTAATCTGTATCCTACAATGATAGAAGTTAGTATAAATAATATTACTTTTATTCTTGCTCCACAAACATTAAGCAAATGATCCATCTAGATTGCAAGACCAGGTAAAGCCATAAATTCTTATGAATCCAGCACTGAGGTACCAAAGTAGTATACAAATTCCTAGAACAGATCATGTCTCTAATTGTTTGATGTGTTTAATAATTGTTCACTTACCAGAAACACTGGTGTTTTTTGACTGCTTCTTATTTAGTCTGTCTCCTTTTGGGAGGTTGTAAGCCCATTGTTTTCTAACCGGGGATAGTTGGAAATCTCTGTACTTAATGACAGGTTGTTATCTGGCACTGTTTCTCTTCCAACATCTTGTGTAACAATACTTTTCCCAGCATGAATTCCAAACCAACTGCTAGCAATACCTTTAATGTATCTACTTCAGGCAGATTGTTCCTCTTGTACAAACATACATGCATAGTAAATGTTAAAATACAGTATGGTTGTGAACAAAATATGAGCTCAACCAGATTTGTTAACCATATGGACAGACACACAGAAATACACAGGAATAGCATAAAGAAATATTTTCCATAAGAAGATAAAACTAACTATGTTAATCTGATCAGTATGTGAAAGAAGGGTTAGGTTTACAAATTAAGAAAATAAATAGTTCATCTTAATTTATCACACTAAGATAATATGACACCTAAGACTGTGAAGTCAGAATAATAAATATAACCTACTGATTAGAATGATTTGAAATTTGACACAGATCTTCACTTGCATAGCAAGATATTAAGTTAAAGGTGAAACAAATAGAAGAAAAAGGTGATTCATATAATATTATATATTAAAATATTATAATATTAGAGAACTTACAACAGCAAGAAAGTTGCTGTCAAAATGATATTCTAATTGAATATTTTGTTTTCTCTCTAAAACAGGTACTAGTTTCTTCCAGATTGTTTTCCAGGACAGCATGATCAATAAAGTAAAATAACATGTAAGTACTGGAATAATAGTATTTAAATCAATACTACATTTAGGATCAGCCAAACAATACCATTAAAAGCAAATTAGTGATGTGAAAGAAGTATATGCAGAATCACTGCATATATTGCAGAATCAATGAATACTCTATTTAAAACATATATGTAGTGCAAATTCAAGTTCATAACTGTTTTCAAGGGAACTATCACTAATCTGCAAAATCTAAATATCCTTTTTTTCTGCTGTGGAAGTAGAATTATACATTGGAAATCTAGAATCAGTGTTATTTCCAGTACCCAACTAACAATATTCTTTTCCCTAATAGTCAAAGAAAAAACCACACAATATAAAGCGTACTGGATTAATAACTGAATAATGACTAAACTATGCAGATTTACAGTTTTTTGCTGTTGGAATGACTACCAACTTACAAACCCTTCCATGTCTACATCATGCTTGGATGTAGAAGACTGTCCATGGTCCTTCTAAGGCAAGGCTTAAGGTGTTATTGTGAACCTCACTATATTTATTACAAGTAAAACATCAACCGTGCACACGGAAACATGTAAAACCAAGTGTGTTAAAATTTTATACAGAGAAGTTAAAAATAACATCAATAGTGTTTCAGTCCTACCAGGAATGTTCTGACTTTCACTCAAGAAGAATACTGAAATTTGATTACTACCAGATATGATGAGATATAGAAGAATCAGGATCAGGTGCACAAAAAAAAAACAAAGGAAAGGGTAGGAAGAGGGAGAAAAAAGACATGGAAATCTTTCATATTTGCATAGGAGGAAAAATAATTATCATATTTCAATAGAAATCAGAGGAAAAAAAGGGGACATAATATAGGTGTTCTAAACCATGTAAAAATAAATTGAGACCTGCCTCTTGAGAATATTCTCAGGGAAAAGCAGCCATTTCCTGTAACAAATTCCTGGTATCAATAAAACTGCTAAGGAGCTATTGAAAAAAAATTGCAAATCAGTAATAACTAAGAAGAAAGGAAGGGCAAGACACACCTTTAGTATGTCACTAGAATGGATAGTAGCTATCAGAGAGCTCTACACAGTGATAGCAGTCATAGAAAGGAAAGAGCCTTGTGTTGCTTCAGCTAGATTAGAGCTAGCACTTGCTCTAACTTGCTTAAAGCTAGATTAGGAATACCTCTAACCGACTGATGGCACAGTAGATATGATCTTCTTTTTGTACCTTTGCATAGTTCCAATTCACATTTCTAATGTAATTAAGAACAGGCCTTTTCTTTATAGACTGTGCAGTTACGTGTATCTCCCCCCACATCTAATTACCTAATTACCTATTTTATCCATCTTGGCTAAAATGCAGGACTCCTGACTCTTAGGAAAATAAAACTATTATTTTACCTATCCTGGACATAATACTCTTAGAATAAATAACACAGAACAAAAATTTTAGTGAAAAAGTATTTCACTTCTTGGCTTCGGAAATTAATTTGAAAATATAAATAATAAGAACATGGAAATATCAGTCTAAATATCTACTAAGAGGACTTGAGTAAAGGAGAATAAATAGAAGAAAGCTACATATCAATCAAAAAAATCACTCAGAAAAAGGTCACAGATACAGTGAGAGAATGAGAAATACTTCAGGTTCACTACTGAGCTAATAAGCTGAATTCAAAGAAGAAAACAAGCACTTTGCATTTGTTTAAAAGGTGTTGAGCTTGACAAATATTTCATCTAGAGACCTCAACACAGTTTCTTAAAACTAATTAGAAAAAAAAAAACTAAGCAGCATTTTAAAATGTGCCTACGAGGACTGTAAAAAGTATTTTTTTATTCTGAGAAAATATTGAGATGCTCTAGGAAGATATCTGGGAATAACATGATTTTCTTGACTTCTAGGTTTCTCTGTTAACCATGAGGACATCCTCAGAGCATCAATCAGTGCGCCACTTGGAGCTGGCATCTGAAATGATTGTAACAGATGGCAAATGTGATCATTTTTATTCAGTTCTGATTACACTGATTTAGCAATTATGTATTGAACAATACATTCTAAAGGTATTTTATGGAGGATGTGTGTGCTCTGGTTACACGTGAAAGCTAAGAACTGAGACAGAGCAAACATATCTGAAATGGTTGAAAAATTTCTGAGTACAGCTAGACTTTAAAAAAACGATTGATAACAGTTGTTAAGACATTCACCTTATAAAGATTTGCCCTCCAACCCAGAGGATATTTTTAGGAAAGTTATAGTTCAAGAGATTCATTACTGATTATGTATTCTTGTTGATCTTAAGGAATAAGGTTTCCTTCTAGCAGAAATTTATTTTTCAAAGCTTGAGATTCCTCATTCAAATGATAAGTGCAATGGATGAGGGTAAAACATCTGAAGAGAGGTCAGCTACTGACAACAGCACTCACTGTTAGAACAGCTACATTTTACATCGCGAATAATGTGTGTGAATAATGGGTGTACATGCACACATTAGGAGAACAGAATTAATAACCGTTACATTTATGGAGTCCCTAAACCAGTATATATCTCCTAAGCCAATTACAAGGTAGTGTCAAATTAGGGATTCCTAGGACAGTAGGAACTGTCATGTTTTAGAGATGGAAAGAACTGAATTTTTTTATTATATGCTCATTTCAATTGTTGTTATTTGAGGGGTATAGATGTGTTCATGAATAGAGAATACATTATAGTGAGTTCTGTCTGTTTTTCTCTCTGGCTATCATAATTTTCTCTTTTTTGGGTTCCAAACACCAAAGACTAGTTTTGTTCTACTTTGCTTGTTGATACTCTGCCAGGATCTTAGTCATAAAGTTCTGCTGAATTTTCTTATACAGTAAGAAATCAGATTAGAATATAGATTCAGAATGTTTAGATTAATGTTCTGTATAATCAGGAGTCTGGTTCTTCTCAATTTTTCTTTCACAGCATATTTAGATCTAAAAAAACCCTTCCTTATCAGTCTTTGTGCAAGTTTAATTAATTTAATGTCCTTATGTGAAGTGTTTTTGTCATATCACTCTTTGAGGCATCATCTTTTCTGTTTAAAAACATTTATCTACTAACAGCATAATTGAGATAAAAACTTCACACCTAATTCAGACTTTTATATATAGAAAATGGAATCAGACAAAGGTTCTCTCTGTATATGTTGCTCAACTATGGAAAAAATTGTGCATAAATATTTAGGAAACATTAAGAACTGTAAGCAATTCTGGGTTTTATAGTTGCAGGAATTCAGGTAAATGCCCAGGTAAAAAGAACTAACCAGATGACAAAAAGTTCTAGAAGATTGCAACTTGAGTAAAATCAAGCTAATGTAATCCTGGTAAGTGGTTATCATAATAATATTCAAAAATGAAAACAACCATTGCTAAATTTATATTAGAAATATTTATGAGGCAACTTTTTCAATTGTCTGTCTTACCAAGCACGGTGATAACTGGAAACTGCTGCAAACTTTTATGCTGAATTCATGTGGAAATGTTGACAAGTCACAAAAAAGACTTTGCATGGAATCTGGTCAGATTACAAATGGGGTTTAGGTGGGGCATTTCACTCTGTAAGTAAAAAATAGGAATTACTCACTTTTATTAACTTATATTTAAAATATCTTTGTCATTTTTATGAAGCCCTCTAGATGTAATGCACAAGACAGGTACATCTTTTTTCTTTGGATAAAATTACCTTTTTTTTTTCCACAGCATGGAAATACTCTGTGTACTTTCTGTATCACATTACAATCAGAGTTAAATGCTAACCAGGAAAAAAAAAAGTGTTTACCTGGTATATTAAATATTTCCTAGTATTTTTTGTCAAGTGGAAATAGATGTCATCTGGCATCAAACTCAGAAAAAATTTCTTGTGAGAAAATCTATATTAATTTGCCTATATTTATAGATGTAGTATTCTCAGGACTATAAAACTTGCTACTAATTTTAGTTTAGGAATAAAGACAACCTACATACAAATATTTTTTTGTAAACAGACTGTTATAACATCCTCATATTATTCAGGAATATTGTTTAATTCAGTATATTTGCATTTGAAATATTAGATTATTTTACTATGGTAAAGTGTTTCTCTAAGGAGCAAGTTAATTTTTTTTACTTAATTTGACTTCCAAAACAGTTGTTTAAAATTATTGTGTTGCTTTAAGCAAATCATATTCTCATGAATTTTATCGTGTATCATGCATTCTGCAGAAAATATGTAATGAGAATTTATTTTGCAACAGCAATAAATAACATAACACTTTATGTGCAGAAAATAAATTGAATCCAATATATTTAAAATTGTATCTTTCCAGAAGCTGATTTTCTATGAAAAGACAAAAATGTTACAAATTAAATTATCAGAACTATTTTTATTGCCAGAAGTTGAAACATTGCAGCTTGAAAATGTGTGCTTGCAATGTTTAAGATTTACTTTGTCATTTTTAATATGCTCAATTCATTGTTTTTATATGAAATTGTTTGAATATGTTTCTGCATAAAATTACTGAAGTTATAATTTATCCTAGGAGAGGGATGCTTCAGAAACAACACATTGACCCACATGCAGTCTTTTATTACAGCCTGTAAAGATTAATCCCATTCCTGGGATATAATACAGTGCAAACATAAAGAAATTCAACTACATTCATATCGTGCTACTGCCCAGATATTCATACTCCATGTGACAAGAGATGTAACATGTAATACTTTTTCTTGACTATATCTCATTTCTCAGAAGCTCCTGAACTAAATAGCCAAACCTAGCACACTCTGATATCAAAACGTTAATTTCTGATATCTTGCGCTAATTTTAGTGATCTGCATTGCATGTGTCAGGATGTACTATATAGGCTGTACAGATTTGGGGTTATTATGTATTAATGATTTTTTTTTTCCTTATCTAATTAGACCTCTCGGTAAAACTTTTTTTAAAATATATTTTTTTTCCTTTAACATGTGCATTTATATTTAGTGTGAAAGCCAAGTTTACAGTTGGTATTTTCATAAATGACCATTGAGAAAGTCTGGGAGAATAATTCCAAATAAGTTCCTATGAGAAATAGCGAAATATTAGGTTACATCTGGAACTATGAATTTCTTTTACTACAGCAACGTGCCTTGCAAACAAATGAGTAGTATAGTACTTCACAGGGACAATTAAAATGTAATAGCTCACTGTGGGCTAAAGATACTAAAGGAATTTAGCCTTAAAGCTCAGTCCTTGATTAGATATCCACTATTCATAGTTACTAAAGATTCGTGAGTTGCCTGACTGTCTCACAGTAGATACGTGCAAGAGCCCTAGATCTTTTTCAAGTACTACTCTCAGTAGGAATTTCATTCCACTTTTTTTTGACTTATTTACTTATATGTCCATATTCACACCACACTCATGAAATCAGGTCTTTCCAAAATGTTTTCTGGGGATTGTGCTGATCTTCTACCACAAAGTCAACAAATTAGGCAATTGCTTACTTAGGAATAGGGAGACACCATGAGAATATAATAATGGCCAGTCTTCGCGAACGAAGATTTGGGGAAAGGTCTTTTACCTTTCCGGCCTGCGCAATGGATTTTTTAGGTGAGACACAGCCTGCGCTGAACTGAGCCCACCCTTTAATCCTAAGGTTCATCTGCCGGGGCCAAGCAAGCTTGGACAATGGCAGTGAGGTCCTCAGGACGTAGGTTTGTTTAGAGTGACCTTCTCATAGATGGATGGCCTCACAGGGCTAACGAGCTACCATCTGCCCGGGGGACTTGGGATTCGAACCTGGGTCGCAGAGGTGAGAGTCCTGCATGCTAACCACTAGGCCACCAGGGGTCCCCACCATGAGAATAAAATAGGGAGAAAGACCTTTTCTAGTTTGATGTCTGGTTTTTGTACACACTTTTATGCACTAAAAAATCAGGCACCAGCAGGAAAACATGTAACCCACCTAACTAGGTATGAACAAAAACTTTATCTGGCATTATTATATTATTATAAACATCTACCATTATTATCTAATTTTGCTCAATGCTTTATTCCTTTATAGCTTTTCACTTCAATAGAAGTGAAAAAAAAAATTTACTTTTGAATTTAAATCAGCACCATTTTTACAAGCCATGTTCAGGCTGCAGTTGGAATCTGACCATTTGTGCAATTCATCCAAATGGAGGATGTCTCCAAATCCCTGTTATGAAATGGCCATAAAAAATCTTCCCGCATCCTAAGGAAAATCTGCTGCTCAGACAAACTAAACACCCAACTTACAAAGGATGAATATTTAATAATTTATTACTAGAATAAATTGGATATTGAATTACCAAGTTTTGATAGTTTTTTTAATTAGCTTACAATAGAAATATTCAGAAAAATTCATATACAGTCCTTTCTCACCAAAAAAAAGGCCCAATAACCAACTTTTAAAATTCAGTTTTCTTTTTTTCTCAGATGTACTATTACAGAACATAAAACATTTTGCAAATAAATAAAAATGGAGTATGTGCTCTTTTACACTGCATCATTAGGAAAAAAAATCTGTGGTTTTTATTACCTGTATTTTGAATACTTATTAATCAAAGCAAGTTTTAAGTCATACATAAGCCTCATTCAGGAACCTTGATCAGATTAAGAACCATGTTAAATGTATACAAAGTTTGAATAAGCTATTAGTTTTTGCTTAATTCACGTCCTTTTTTTTCTTTAGCTGAAAGTGCAAGTCTGCTGATAAATTCTACGTTCTTGCTTCTCTTCCATTGATGGTACAACTGAAAAAGTTGTTGCACAGTAGATGTGTGAATATAATTTATTTCTTTGTGAATTGAATGAATGTTATGCATGTGAATATAGAGAAACAGACATGATCTGAAGTTATAGTACAGTAAGTTTCAAAGTTTACATAAAAGTTTTGAAACTAAGGAAAAAATACAATTCTACAATGACTATGAAGACCTTAATAAAATTGTAGATATTAAAATGAAAAACATAAAAATGTGCAACACTAGAATACTTATATTGTTCTATACTGCAGTGCATCAACCGCATATTGAAAACAAACTTAGCTAAGTGCAGAACATGCCTATCTACTGTACTAATCCTGTCAATATTAAATTATTTGACACTAGTTTATGGAACAAAATTCTTTATAAGTTTGTCTTCAGAGTTTATCTGCTCAAATAATATTCAAGTGCAGTGGCAAAAGCCTGCAGTCTTATCACCACTAAATGTCTTTCTTCTGTGGCTTTGATTCATTAAATTTAAGGCTCATCAGAAATTACTTAATCTATTGACTTTATATTCAAATGGAAAAGAAATTAAATTTGTCACCTAGCAAGTAGAGAAATATTTGTGTCAAGATTTTCAGTGGTATTTTGACACTAAAACATGTTTGAATAAGGAGCTTAGGCAAGTAAGTATAAAACCGTGTCTTTGTCAAGCCCTCAACCCTCTATGCAACAAGTATTTCATCATTAAGACATTTATGTGCCTAAATTTTCACTGCTCTGCAGTCACCTTGGAAGGACCGAGCCACTACCAAAATCTAATAAGAATCTACTTACAGCCAATCAAAGGCCTGACCCTGTAGCTGAGCTTGCAGTCAAAGTGTGTGAACAGAGCTCCATTTAAAACATAGCTAACAAATATTTTCTCAAAAGAAGGATGATGGCCATTTTCCTCTAAAACATCTGAGTTAACTAGCAGGTACTCTTGTTGTATCTGGTGTCACTTTAGTCATCTCCTCATCAGTAAGTATCCAAGGAAGCCTTTGTGAGCGCCTAAACTGCAAAGGGGTCTCTGCATAAAATTATTCCATGTTTTACTGACAGTGACCCAGTTTAAAGAAAGAACTCAAGATTCACAAGGAAGGAACATGACTCTCAAGCCTACAATTAGAACAACGAGCTGTGTAAGAGAAGGATCTCTTTTAGTGAGTTGAAAATAAATTTAATAACAAAAATTGTAGAAATTGAATATGCAGCCTTTTGAAATGCATCTTTCTTCTCCAATATAAGTACTGCTATAAAGAAACAAAAATCTCTGTCTGCTTCTCTCTGGTCTTCAGATATACTTTTTTTTCCAATGGAAGGGTACAGTAAAGGTGGAAAGGAAAAATGTCTTTCTGCTTAGATCATGTAAGACTCCTGATTTATCCCCATTTTCCTAGTTACTAAAAATTTTTTGAGGCAGTCATCATCACAGACTACAAACGTTCTCCACAAAGTAAATGTTACAACAATCAAAAAGCAGAAATTTAGCACTTCTGAACTCCTGAATACCTCTGGTTTTTCTTTTATTTATCTATAGAAATGCAAAGCAAAATGCATAGAAAGTAATGCTGGAAATAATAAGAAAAATTGCCCAAAGCATGGCGGACTGTGTTGCAAAAAGTTATTCTGGCAGCAATCAGCATAGCCCCTGCACTACTGAAAATTCACCCTGATGGATTAAACACTTGCAACCAGGTAACCCACTGATAGAGAGGAGGAAGCTTTCATCTGTATACTAATGGCTACTGAGGTCTGGTAAGGTTTTTTTTAAGAAATATTGTCACCACTTCCTGCACAGATGAGAGTTTGACTTCACAAACATGAATTTCTAATGAGCGTCATACATAAGTAAGTGTGTTCACTTGGGCATGCCACTCTGCCAATACTTTTCCCACAGAAATACTCAACATCTAGTGAATTCAAATGTTTAATACACAGTCTTATGATTAATGGAAAATTGCAGAGAGTAAGGGACTGAAACAGTTCGTGCTTTGTTTGATTAATTAAGAAGAGACTCTCTTTTCCCAGCTTCAACTCATTATGCTAATCAAATGTCATCAATTAAGGCTTTCCCCTGATTATTGAATCTGTCAGGTAGTGCTCAGTTAAAAAGCTGCATTCCTTTGCTGTCTTTGTAGAGTTGCCATCACAGCTTCTTGTGAAATGCTTCTTCCATTAGACAGTGTTTGTTCTACTTTCTCATTATTGTAGTATCCCGTTGACCTTGAGACAGGTGAATATGGAATGACCATAATGAGACAGAGACAACACCATCTGTGGCACTGTGGGTCAAGATAATGTTTTAGCAGAAAGATAAAAACCATTCTTTATTCACAACTTTCATAATTATTAATAGTCTGGTCAAAGATAAATCCAAGGAGAGTGTGTGACATTCAGAAACCTATGCCAGACTATTCTGGAAGATTAGTACAAGGTGGAGGGGAAATATTCCAAATATATATTTTGCTATGAAAGTGGTTTAATGGCCATATGGAAGTGGGACTGTATGAAAATGGTATTCTACCAAGTAATTCATGGAGACTGAATAAAGAAATCCAGATAAAAAAAGGATAGTTACAGTATTTTGGGGTAAGAACTTTCTGTGCAAATATTTGGGACTCTCAGAATGCTGTTTTATGTGATGTCAGTGGCTGCAGTAAGTTCTGATCAGTCAGTTCTTATTGAGAAAATGTAAGAAATTACTCAGCTGCTTGGGAATGGCTCTTTGGAGAGCCAGGAGGTGGGATCTCTGGGTCTTATCTTCCACTTTTAATCTAGCATCTGGAACATACTGAATTCTTTCTAATGGGTTCCTGCGCAGATTAGTTACAGGTGATCATATGTCCAGTCATATACCTGTGCCTGGCACGTGGGTTATGAACTAGGGGAGCAGCTGTTGTGCTGAAAGGGAAATGCATGAGATACAGCCACAATGGCAAGTAAACATGCAGAGAAATCAAAGTGTGTGACTTAAATGTTTCTGAATTAAAAAATAAAATCTCATGAGAACCCTCATTGGGGGAAACAAAGCTATCAAAGCTCACAAAAGACTGTGTTACATCCGATTTAAAAGATATTTTTGAAAGATAGAAGACAAATTAGAAAAAAAATCTTCAGAGAGATTGATATGGACAATGACTATATCAAGTCATCCAGGGACTTGTAATGTTCCTGCACAGGTATTTATAAGTGCAGGCTGTATCTGTATACAGATACTGTATTGAATACTGTAGCAGCAAAATTTGTATATGATATGAAATTGTCAAAGAAAATAAAATAAAAAGCTAATTGCCAAGGGGTGAAATACAAAAAGATCTCATGATACTTTATGTTGAACTAGATGATGAAATGACTGTTGAAATTCAATTACAGACTCTAAGTTATCTATTACCACACAATAAGAAGATGTTGAGATCAGTGAGGATAATTTTTAGAAAACTCCAGTGTGAAGGAGCAAGATTCAGGATGGGAACAGTTCCAGGCATGGAGAAAAGCATACAGCAATTGGCGACTTTATTATATGGACCTTACAGTTATCATATGGACTTTACTGTTATTATGTGGTTTCATTGTATTCACACTACACAGTGCACAACCTGGTCGTGCCCAGGCTTGCCATGGGTTTGCCTGCTGCCTGCTCCCTGCTTCTTCCACTCCTCCCCCTTTTGTCCATGTCCCTATCCTGGTTGTTCCCCTGCTTGTCTGTCTCATGCTCCGCCCTATGTTCTGGCCCTTTCCCCGCCCGAGCTGACAAAAGACAGTGTGCACGCGTGAATAGGGCATTCTACTTGCACCCTTCCTCGTGTCCCAACCCCTCTTCGGACCACGGCACTCCAGGATTCAACAGCTTTTAAAATAGTCAAAATTCAGTAGCTGTTAAAAAATAGGATATCAGTAATTGCTAGGAAAGCACAAAGAAAAAAATTATAGTACTATTTTAATTTTATATGAACATGCATTGTAAAGATATAATATAGTTCTTGTCCTCAGCCCCCAGAATTATGTAGCAATGATAAATGTGCAGAGAAAGGCATCAAAAATGACAAAAAGCATGAAATGTCTTCTTAAAAACAGAAGTTGCATAAATATAAGTTCCATGTCTTGGAAAAAAAAAGAAAGGATGGGAAATATGACTGAATTTTGTAAAGCCTGGAAAAGATGAATCAGTAAAAATTTTTTCCTTATTTACATATTATTTTATTGCTTTGAAGGAACTAAAGAGAAAATTAAGAAATAAGAAGATATAAAACAAGGAAGTCTAGTAATTTGGGGACTTCTCACTCAGTGTGTAATCAATTTCGCAGAAACACAGAATCACAGAATGAGAGAATATGCTGAGTTGGAAGGGACCTACAAGGACCGTCGAGTCCAACTCCTGGCCCTGCACAGGACCATCCACAAGAGTCACACCATGTGCCCGAGAGTATCGTCCAAAAGCTTTTTGAACTCTGTCAGGCTTGGTGCTGTGACCACTTCCCTGGGGAGCCTGTTCCAATTCCCAGCCATCCTTGTGTGAAGAACCTTTTTCTAATATCCAACCTAAACCTCCCCTGACCCAACTTCAAGACTTCCTCAAGTCCTGTCACTGGTCACCACAGAAGACAGATCAGTGCCTGTCCCTCTTCTTCCCCTCATGAGGAAGTTGTAACTGTGATGAGGTCTCCCCTCAGTCTCCTCTTCTCCACGTTGAACAGATCAAGTGGCCTCAGCCACTCATACAGTTTCCCCTCAAGGCCCTTCACCATCTTCATTGCCCACCTTTGGACACTGTCTAAGAGCTTAATACCTTTCTTACATTGTGGCGCCCAAAACTGCACACAATATTCAAGGTGAATATTGGCACTGCTTCCCAACATCTCATTTCCCAGTCTGTACGTACATCCAGAGTTGCCCCATCCCAGCTGCAGAATCCGACACTTTCCCTTTTTGAACTTCATGTGGTTGGTGATTGCCCAGTCCTCTAATTTGTTGAGGTGTCTCTGTAGGACTTCCCTGCCTTTGAGGGAATCAACAGCTTCTCCTAGTTCTCTGTCATCTGCAAACTTTCTTAGTATCCCTTCTAGTCCTGCGTCCAAGTCATTTATGAAGGTGTTGAAGAGCACAGGGCCTAAGATGGAGCTCTGTGAAACCCCACTAGTGACAGGTCACCAGTCTGATGTCACCTCATTCACTGTTACCCTCTGTGCTTGACCCATGAGCTAACTGCTCACCCACCAAATGATGTGTTTATCCAACTGCGTGCTGGACAGTTTGTCCAGAAGGATCCTGTGAGAGACAGTATTGAAAGCTTTACTGAAATCTAAAAAGATTACATCAACTGGCTTCCCTTGATCAGCTAGGTGGGTTAAATTGTCATAAAAGGAAATCAGGTTTGACAAAAAGGATTTTCCTCTCATGAAGCCGTGCTGGCTGTGGCCAATGACTGAATTGTCGTTCAGGTGTTTTTTAGTGTCTCCCGGAATAATCTTCTCCATAACTTTACCAGGCACTGAAGTGAGACTGATAGGCCTGTAGTTTCCAAGGGTCCTCCTTCTTGCCCTTCTTGAAAATTGAGACATTTGGCAGCTTCCAGTCAGCTGGGACGTCTCCGTATTTCCAAGACTGCTCAAAAATCATAGAGAGAGGTTTTGCAATGACATCACTCAGCTCTTTGAGGATTTTTGGGGGAACCTCAGCAGGCCCCATAGCTTTGTAGGGATCTAGCTGGAGCAGCAGATCCCACACGATTTCGGGGTTGGCTGGGAGCTGATCATTCTCTCTATCATGGTCCTCCAGCTCGGGGCACTGAGATCCCCTTGGTCTGTCATCCATGTTGAAGACAGAGACAAAAAATGCATATAACACCTCTGCCTTGTCTCAGTCCCTGTTTATGAGGTGACCATTCTCACCCTGTAAGAGGCCAATGATATTTCTATACTAACTATTGCCATGAATATATTTGAAAAAACTCTTTTTATTGCTCCCCACCTATCTGGCAGCTTCAACTCCAGCTGAGCTTTGGCCGCACAAATTTTCTCCCTACAGCAGCAAGCAGCATCTCTGAATTCTGCCCATGTCCCTTGACCTTGCTTCCACTGGGCATAAACCTTCCTTTTTTGCCTTATTTCCAAGAGAAGATTCCTGTTCAGCCAAGCCAGTCTTCTGCCTTGCCTGCTTGACTTCCAACATTTGGGAATTGCCTGCTCCTGTGCCCTTAGGAGCACCTGCAAAAACTTTTTTCCAGGGGACCTTACTTACTTATTTCCCTGAGCAACCTGAAATCTGCTCTTCTCTCGTCCAGAGTTGAGGTTTTGCTGGAACTTTTCCTCCTGTCAACAGAGATTTTAAACTCAATTGCTTCATGATCACTGTAGCCAAGACAGCCACCAATCTCCACTTTGCTCACAAGAGCTACTCTGTGTGCTTGTGGAACTTACTGTCACTAAATTTTGCAGAGGTCAAGAATATAAAGTTCAGTGGGGTAGAAGATGTCATTGTGTAGGACAGGTCCAACAGTAACTGTTGGATGTGAGAGGACTGTTGCAGTTTCCGCCTCAAGAAATCCGCTGAATACTGCACAGTGAGAGAAGACACTGCCAGGAAAGAATCGCTCTGCTTTTTACCATCTTTCCCTAAGCAGTTTTTTTTGCCTACTGTCAGAAAAATGGTGCTCAGTTAAAAAAATAGGGCTTTTGGCTTTCAAAAAAACAAAAAGCAAAACAACAAAAAACCCCAAACCAAAACAAAAAACCAACCAAACAAAAACCCAACAAGACAAAAAAAAGCCCCCCCCGCAAATCCAAAACCCAAAACACTTGATTTGTTAAAGATACAGTGTTCACCACTTTATTTTTATCTTCCCACAAACTAATCACTGTCATCCAAAGCAGATTCAGATAACTATCAGGGTGAGAGGGTTCTGTTTTTTGCTAAAATGGCTAATTCTATGAAGTTATTCTTAAAAAATCTGCTGTGCAAAAATCACCCATGAAGATAAAGAGGAAAGGCATAATATAGTCTCTGATTATTTTTGCAGTTACTAAGGTCCAGAAAGTTTTTTTCATTTTTTTTTTCATTTTTTTTCTTCTTTTTGTACATTAGTCACGGATTTCTCAGTTGAATTACATACATTTATCTATAGGATCAACTGACCTGTGGCAAAGACAATAATTCCAAACAATTGGACTCTATGCGATTGCAAATCTCTCCTCAGGCAGGTTTGTTTGGGACTGCTTCATACTTTGGGACTGAAATTGGTGTTGAATTATTTCATCTAACGTTCTTGGGTAAGGACAGAATTTATTCTGGATATATTTCATTTATTGAGATTAAGCACCTTGAGTGAGACCGCAGTATGTCTAAAGCAGGGCCTGAGACTAAGGATGCTTTACTGACATCTTCAGCTTCATTACTGTTTAGTTTATAACATTTGTGGAGATATGCTACTTACATGGTTTATTTTTCTCATTATTAGGCACATCAAATAGTTCAATTAAAGAAGATGTGATAACATGTTGAGTCTCTCAAGGCTCAGTGAGAGAGTTCTACTTCCATATGAACTCTATTATTAACTATAGGCATTACCTTTCTAGTTTTGTTAACACTTGAAATTCCCCAACCTCCCAATGCAACCTCCTATTATTGGGATTATGTAGTAGTTAGAAAAGCTTCCATGTGTTATGGAAGCTGTAGAGATACAGGAAGACACAACTTCAAAATGACTAATATAAAAACTATATATAAAAGGAGAATAAAAATTAGAAAAGAGATCCAAATACAATAACTACATGTGATAATATACACAGATAATTAGTTGTATGTGTTTACATATCTGTTCAATGTTGCTGTACTACTTCTTTATTTCAATAGGGCCAACCCCTCTTCTCCTCCACCCCTTCATACAAAATTCACAATTCATTTAGAATTATGTGTAAGCCATTCTTGATAATTATTTGGAAGAGTGCTGCTATTATAGGCAGGACCCTCCTTCAGGGAGAAGGATAATAATTCACCAGTGTAGATAATTGCACACTAACACAATACATGGGGATGTGCTTTGGCACAGTTTAGTTTTGTAGTTAAGCTGCATATCAGCGGAAAATCTCACATTTTCACTTCCCTCCTGTGAGTGATGTAGTTTACTTTAGATGGTGTAATAGAACACAAAACAAAACACCAAAGTACTGGACCAAGTCTTTGATGGGATTTCAATGACTAAATATAAAAAGATGATACAAAACCTTCAAAAAATATTTTGTGAAACCTAAATTGAACAAACAGGATTTAAAGGTGAAAAGCAGAGCTTACTAGACTTTACCATTGAGTCAGATTTTATAAAACAGCTAAAATATCACATGTAGGACACTTGCAGACCTATATGTTTAGTACCCTGGTGAAGAGTATTATATGAGACAAGGATATCATACTTTTCTTTGGAGGGTATGAAAAACCTAAGAAACAGTAGATTTGGTAATTCTGGTGCTGAAACAATCTTTCCATATCACAAAAAGGGGCCACAGAGAAATATTATATTAAAAAGTCACATGACTACATGTCAAATTGTGTGTAAATATCCCAATTCTTTGTGAGAAAACTAAGAAATCAACTTATGCATTTACGAAAAGTTTTGATCAATGTTTGAGGTCGTGTACATACTTATTATATTAGAGCACATATTTTTGATTTAACACAATAACAGATACTCCAGCACTTTGTAGCTTCAGTGTTTCTGGAGGACTGGTGGAGAGATCCAGAGTTTAATCCTCTCATCAAACTTTCTTCACAAACCTCTTTCAAAAACACAAATATTTGGTAGAATTTGTAGAGAACAAAAATACATGGATACAAAATTTTCATAGTTTTCATAGTTTTGGAAAATTTTGATTTTTCAAAACTATCCAAAAAGTTTCCAGTACTATTTTGAATAGTGGATTTAGTTTCTATAAAATTTGGATTTTTTAGTGATTACATAGGATTTGTTTGTCTCATTTCTTTTTAAAAGCCAAAGTATCTGACATAGTGTATGTTATACATTTTAGCCAGGAAGAACTCACTTATAGTAGTCATCCAAATCTAGAACTCATGTCCAGATGCTAGACTAAGAGGGAAAGAAGAAATATGATTAAATTGAGGTATCTACCACACATTTGCTGAACAACAGAAACTATTGTTTATTTGTATTATGTTAATGTGTACTACTGGTCTCTGGGCCAAATTAATTTTTATATATGTATAGGTGCAAACTATCTGATTTACATAGCATATATGTACTCAAACCTGCAGTAAGTATGTCCTTCTGTCCTTATTATGCGAGTTACTCTCATTTCTGTTCATGGAAATGATTCAAGCAATATTTAAATTTATGACAAACTCCCCTTGATTTCCAAGGCAAAAAGGGTAGAAAACTTAATATATCTTTCAAATTTTTTTTTTCCCCTTTACTAATTTCTAAGGTATCAGAATGAAAGAAGCAGTCTATTGAATATCGGTAATTTTTCAACCTATCTTTGAGCTCCAAATTTAGTCAAATTATTCTGTTGTTTCAGAGGGAAAATATGTCTAAGAAAAGAGGTAAGTACTGCCTCATCTGTCTTCACAAAAAATGTATTTAAGATAACAACTGTCTTACCATGGACACAAATGGACACAAGGGACAAAAATGCAGTGTGAATGTTTGTACCACAATACCAAAAATAAATAGGGTACATAGCATTTAGATGGAAGTAGCTGAACATTCTCTTAACATGCTCTTGCATGTTATGGTGCAGTGATCTTGTGGGGTTTAATGAAAAATCAGTACAAGTGAAACCGAATATCATTTTCCCAGCATTTAGTCAACTCAGAGTCTATGCCATTGCCCATCATTGGGGTGAATAAAAATGTCATAAAAGAGGTATTTATTTGTGGTCATGATTTAACACTCTGAATAGCACATATTGAAACCATCAGCTAACACTTCTGCTATTAAAAATAATAGTCAAAGTTTCAGAGACACAGAGACACAGTAAAAGAAAATTGCTCTTGAAAGTGACCCTGACCAATGGAGCAGCTTTTTACTTATAAAAATAGTTCACACAGTTACATGAACGTTGTCAATTTTCAATTCACTGGCTTCAGTGAATTGAGTATATACATATAATTCACACAACACCATCAAATGCAAAGACAACCGTTGGCAGAACAAACAGGAAATTTAAAGGTCCCAGATTTTTATGTTTTGCATACATGTGTACATATAAAAACACAACAAATGATAAGGAGGTGAAGGAATAAGTAGTTATCAAATGAAATTCTGGTTTCTCTTGCACTTAACAGATAAGGAGTGACCTGAAGAAAGCTAAAGAATCTCCATTGTTGTAAAAACCTAGATCAGAATTATTTTGCTTATATAACACAGGTTTTCCAACATATAAATTTTTCTAAAATAGATATTTAACAATCATTCATCAAGGAAGATTAAAAAGATATATTAATTAGGTTAAGTACAATTTAAGCATAAATTTCTTGATGTGCAACGAGTGCATGATTAATAAAAAGACTGAAATGGTTGTAAATAATCAACTGACTCATAAAATGTAATGGATAACTGATACACAGTACAAGATGTAAAATTATCCATTTGAAATTCTGTAAGCCTACTTTCACATCATTTTCATAGTAAGGAAAATATGAATTTTAAAAAAATATTTCTAAGTATAATGTTATGTATGAAAAAGGAACATTAATTCATCAACAAAATGATGCAACTGTAGTATTTTACCCATATTCTTTCAGGTAGTGAAGACACAAGGGATATTGAGAAGATAAAGCAGGAAAAAAAGAAATAAAGTCATTATATTTGTACAAATGCATGCAAATATTTATGAGAAAGAAGATTAGCCAGTTAGTTGAGAAGTGGAAATTTCCATCCAGGTTACTGTCATAGGGTTTGAGGAGTCTAGAGGATATCAAACAGTCAAATTTGATTCTCCAGGTAAGGGTTTGTTACTTATCAGATGCTGCCCACAAAAGGTAGAGGTGGAACTCTCTACAGATTGGGAGATCCCTATTCTAGATGGGGTTGCCAGACCTCAGTGGAGGGGTGGAACTCAGGCTGCCGGTGCTGCTCTTTGAGCCAGGGTTTCTAAGGAAATCCTAGTAAAAAGACAATAGTCCTTAGCAGGTAACTGGTAGCTATGGCAACCAAACTATGTGCTGCAGTGATATCTGATTGCTAGATAATAGGAATCAGTGATTTTTTTTTATTTTTTTTGTTCAGACACAAAAAATAGAATCTAAAGATACTGTAGTCATTTACACCTGGCAAAGGCAGCACAGAAAGCTACTATCTCAGCATGGCAGTACTTGATACCCATTTCATACAGCTGTTAGCAAGTGACTGGACTTGAGGAAACAACATGAAGCTTAGTTGGGTGAGTTACAGATACCAGGAAAAAGTTTTTCACCCAGAGGGTAGTTGAGCACTGGAACAGGGTCCCCAGGGAAGTGGTCATGGCACCAAGCCTGCCTGAGTTTAAGAAGCGTTTGGACTATACTCTCAAAGCACATCATGTGATTCTTGGGGTGTCCTTTGCAGGGCCAGGAGTTGGACTCCATGATCCTGATGGGTCTCTTCCAACTCAGCATATTTTGTAATTCTCTATTATAACCTGCAACGCAAGACAGTGGGAGAATCAAATCCCAGACTGTAAAATTAATATTTTTCTTTCCTCTTCCTTACTTAAGGAATCTTAATCTTTTTCTTCAGTATAGTCAGGACACTATCTAGTAATGAAAGCAATATAATTTCTTACAGAGAATGTTACCATGGAAAAGTTTGTCACATTTTTCAAAAAGGTACACGCGCAGACTGGGCCTAGGTGGTAGAGGTTGAAAGAAAACATAGAATTAATCTACTCATGCAGCATAGAGATCACAAAGTACAAGTTGAGACTGTATACAAGAATTCGTTTTCCAAATGTCCATAATTTAAATATGCTAACATGTCTTTTGATTTTCCTGGAACTATGAACATCCTTACATTTTGTTCTGGAGGTGGATTTTTTCTTTAATTAAACAGGTTTGATGCCACAATACTACTCTGTCTGCATTGTTTGAGGTTAATTTTTTTTTAATGATTTGGGACTTGTTTTTTTTTTGTTTATTTCTTGTATTTCCACTTCTACTGGTAATAACTTTCAGATTCCAGTATGATGTCAAATACTTTATATTGTAAGCAGTGGTGTCAGAAGTGAGCAGAGTGATTTCTGTAGCTGCTGAAGTTCAGCAAACATTTTTTAAGATGACTTCAGTTTACTAAAAAAAAAAAAGAAATATTGGGAGTATGCATAGGAATAATAAACCAATATAAAAGTTACTGCTATAACTTCTGTAGTGTGTTTATCCTTGGAGTTGTTGAAAGTGCAACAAGTCTGAATCAGTTGTCTCTTTCAAGAAGTAGAAAATTATTTATATTTCAGAAACAACAGATGCATCAGCTCCTAGATTTAAAATTAACACTATGAATATTAAAAAAAAATTTAAAAAAAGATAAAAAAATCTCAAAAAATTCAGTAGGGATGTCTGACCATATAAAATGATTTTCTTTTTCATTATATGTAAACTGGAAAATTGAGACAGGAGCCTGGCAGAAAGAGAGCATTCAGGTGGCTCCTAGTTGGCTTCAGAATGGACCCCATTAATGGTCAACAGTGTGGCACCTGTGTGAAAACATATTTAGGAAAGGGAAAAATTGCTGGATGGACAGAAGTGAAGAGAACAAAAACAGTGAGAAGGAACAAGGAGAACCAACACCAAGGTCATAGCAGGAGGAGGAAGTACTCCATGGTGCTGAAGCAGATATCTCCTGCAGCTTGTTGTCCATGATGGAGCAGAAGGATATAAACGACTAAATAAAGGACTAAAATAAAGGACTGAATTTGAACCTGGGAAGGGTGAAAGAAAGGTGTTGATGTAATGTCTGTCTTTCTGTTTCTCACTATCTGAACTTCTAACTATGTTTTTATCTCATTTGCAATAAATTAATTTAGTTTTCCTCCCATTGAGTCTGCTTTGCCTACGACACTAATTGATAAGTGATCTCCTTGTCTTTATATCAACACTCAAACTGTCTCGTTTTTCCTATTTTCTTCTCCTGTCTCATTGAGGGAGGAAGTGAATGAGTGGCTGGGGGGAGCTCGTCTGTTAACCAAGACCAACCTATCGCAGTTTGTTACAGAATAAATATGTACATACAATATCTCTCACTTTCTAACTCTGTGTGTCTTTGGATACAATAAGTAGCAATTAATGTACAAAGAAGGTAAACATGTTTTTCCAAGCACCCTGTGCAGTGGTGTTTTGCTGTTTCAATAAATAAAATCAAACATTAATACAGATGAATGCATTACCGATTTATGCATATGACTATTCTGTGTGTTAGCTCTACTTTGTCTATAACTGTTAGCTGCAAAAGAAACTAGCATTAGAAGTTGTTGCAGTTCCCTCTTGAAAGCTAAAAGCTTTCTGTTCATCTTTGTATCTTCATATAGAAAAGAACCCAAATGCATGGAAGATCTCTTGTGTTTTACTTATGCTCTTTCAACATTCCCCAAAAGCTATGGGATCCAGAGTTCTAAAACAGAAGTAACTTGACAAAGACTTGTGTGCCTCTGATTTTTTTCTTTCCTGAAATACTGAGATAAAAGCCACTTAAATTAACATATCTTTAATTCTCCCCCGGTTGTCTCGTGGAAGTCTTGTAGTTCTGTGGGAAGACAGGCTCTGGAAATATGACCTAGCAAAAATGTTTGAATTTTCGACAATCAACAAGACCTAATCAGTTGAAGAGCAGAGCAGTGGAAAGAGATAGTTCTGTAAGAAAAAATTTGGGAAGCTATTCATATTACCAAACATTAGGGACAGAAGTCAGTTGGCCAGTCTCTCTGCATCCCTTTTATGTGTACAATTGCTACCTTCTCTCTAGAATGTTTCAGATCAGGAACCTAACATACGTGCACTGAATTGTTTTCTTAAAGAGTTTGTCTTTCTCCACAGTCTGCAGAAGAAGCCTATGGAATCTGTTTCATAACACGTGTAATTAAAATTTAAAGTTTGTCAGTATGAATAACTTTCATTTTTCATTCAGTATTAACCCTGCTGGGGTAAAACATACCCTATGATGTATGATATTTAAAACAACACTTAATTGTGAATGTCTTGCTTCTTTGTGTTACAGAAATTTATTGCAAGAGGAATACCTGTTTAATCAACATGATAAATCCAGATCAGTGAATCAGAATCATTAAAAACTAATATCTTCCCCAGGTTTTACTCTAGATATCACAGGAAATAAAATGTAATCCTTCTTTCTGGATGGCAAGGTGATTAATAATTTTATTTCTGAGATGAATATTACAGATGAACAACAGTACAATCTTTAGATAAAATGGGAAAATATAGAAGATTATTAAAGAATTTAATCTCCTAGGTATGGTATAATTATGTTATGTTAAAATACAAAGAACTACAACAAAATTTTTATTTTTATCATTAATTATACTTTTACTCCAGCAGGTTTACATTGGTAAAACAATCTTTGAAAACAGACACAAAAAAGACTTATTTATTTTCTTTCCTTTCTGTATCTGCCTGTCTTTATATCTAAAATCAGGATCTCTCTCCACATTTTTTTTTTCCATTAAATTATAATTTCAGTTTCATATTAGAAGGCTGCATAGAAAAAGTTAGTTTCTTGCCGATGACAGCATTAATATCTATGTACATGTTTAATCCTGTTGTTTTATAGAGTTTGTTGATTTAGTTAAAATCAATGGTGGCCTAGGAGAAGGTTTGTTCAGCATTAGATGAGCAAAAAAAGAAATGAGATTTAACAAGGTCACACTGGTTCTAATGCAACAGCCACTGAAGACAAAACCCAAACTCTTTCTAGCTTACACGGGAGCAGAAGCTGTTTCTTACTTTTTCATGAAACATTGCTCATGTATAAAGATGATCCCCATTTTTTTTTTATTTTCTTCATATCTCCATGTCTAAAAAATTTTCCTATTTTAACAAGTGTTAAAAAAACTCTTAGTCTTACCAAATACTGTGTTTTTTAAAATATAAATATATAAATTAACTGGACAGGTTTAAAAACACTTCCTTAGGCTATATCAGGAACTTACAATTTTATTCTCTTCAAAACCATGACTATAAGAGAACAATTGATATAGGGCATGGAATTATCATTTTCTTAGGCATTCTATACAGTCCGGTTTTAAGTACTGTATGACCCTCAGCTTCCAAGTGTGAAAGATGTACAGAAAAGTGGTGAACAACAGAGAAAAAAATCCAAGGTGTTTTATAATAGAGGTTTGATAAAATGTTTCATAATATTGCATTATATGGAGCTGCTTTTTAGTATTATCTTTATTCAGACTGTCTGAACTCTACAAAAATAACCTTATTTCAAGAATATCATGGCAAGTAGTAAGAAAGTGGTAAATGTTTACTGATACTAGGATTAGCCCAAATAAAATGGGAGTTTTGAGTAATTGCCATGAATGCAGCATTGTTTCCCACTGCAAAGTACCATGAAGGTTGACATTGTATAATTTTCATCTTCACTGGTAATATTTCATTACAGAGAAAAAAGTCTTGTTTTTGCAGAAAGAGTATTGTGCTACTTATAGTGAGACTCTGCTCATTTGCAATCTGACCCCCTATTCACTGGACTGAACTTGACTGACTATTTTCACATGTATTTGCAAAGGTGAAAAAAGAGGAAAGCTGAATTGCTTCATTTTTAATTCGATGCACGCCTACCTAGGATATGTCAGAAATTGAACAAATTAATATTGTATGCTATTATTATGGGAATGGAGTAAAATAGATTCATTTCAATGGGGGATTCTTTCTGTATGATCACAATTTAAGATTTGACACTGTTCTTTTGAACATGATATTAAGTGAAGGGTTTTTTCAACTTTAGATTTTGTTGCTACACAAATATAACCTTGAATTCTTCCTGTCACACTCAAGCTGAGTCCGAAATCACTCTAAGTGTAGCCTAAATGGTTAGTTTCCTACTAAAGAAATTTTGCGGAGATAGGTCCATGCAGCCATCTCAAAAGCACAGGCAGGTACAAATCAGATATAGTATTTGTGTCTCACCTTAATGACACAAAAAACTCAGAATTTTCTTCTATTTGGAAATACTATATTTTGCAAGATCTAATTCTCTCAGTCTTGACTGATCTTGATCAAGATCCTGAATTAATAGATGGACATCACAGTAATATGTCCTACAATGAGAACTAAGAGCGTTAATAAAATGCACCAGTTTGCAATTGTAATAATAAATCTATCTATAGGTTTCAGTGTAAAAAGAAGAGAAGAAACAACACAGGACCTTCTTGGATGCAAAAAAACTTTCTGTTCTTATATCAATTTGGCAGTGAAATACAGAATATTACATTTCTATACCTAGTATATGATAAGACAAACAGATTTTTTTAAGTGTCTCTCTTGAAAAATAAAATAAAACATATAAAATAAAATAAACCCATAAAACTTTCCACAGCCATGAAGAAGTTTGAAAACAGCTTCTTTATTCAGCAGTTAATAGCAGGAAATTTTTTTAGAGATGGCAAAACTTTCTTTCCAGCAATTACCGATTAGTGGATATAATAATGGCATGCTAGGTTGAAAATTAAATAATTAAAGTAATAATGTATTGAAATTATATTAAAACATTTATGGAGATAACTTTAGGATTGTCTTATTTGTCAAGTCACTGATATTTGTAATCACTGATGAACTGTATTATCATTATGATAATAATGTCTTTTTTATAACAGGAAGTTCTACTTCTATCCTTATTTTACTTCATTACTTCCACATATTGCTGATATCTAGTGACGAAATAATCCCATCTGAATGGATATTTCTCCGGTAACAACAAATATGTATTTGAAAATTACACATAGCTGTTTAGTTGTTTCAAGACATTTCTATCCATACAAATATCAGTCCTTTAGATTTTGTTAACTTATTGAAAAAAACCTATGTCTTATAGCTAGAAGACTTGACTTTCTTTTCCACACTAGACGGTGAATAGAAAAAAAAATAAAAAGTAGCTTTGAAAGGGTTAATTTATGTATATCATAATTTCACCTCAGTGTTTGCTGTGCAGGCTTTTATCTTGACTGTTTGGAGTTCAATTTTATTTTTGGAAGTTATACTAATGGTATGCATGTAAACAAATTATGAAAAGGAAAGAGAGATTATGAAGGATGAAGTCTAACGAAAGTTTCCCTGAGCTTTGACATAGAAGAATCAATTCCCATCCTGATGAACACAAATTAAAGAAAGTACTGTAAAGTTTCTCTTCACTGTTTATGAAGGGTCAAAATTCTGCATTCACTTGCATGTGGAATCAGGCTACCTCTAAAAAAATTACTTCTAAAGTCACTCATCTGAGTAGAAGAGTCAAATTTGTGCCACAGTTCAACTGATGGAGCTAACTTAATTCTCAGCTCCAGGTGATGTAGACTCCAATGTGTTGTCAGGCAGGTCAAAGATGCCACTAAGTCCTCTGAAGTTTTTTGAAATTCTAGTATTATTCATTGCTGAAATGGCTGGTGGGTTGGCACATTTTAGCAAAAAAGAGTTCAGAGACAGATCTGATAAAACAGATAGGTTAGTCATACCACTCATTCCTAGTTCAGGTTTTAGGTAATCTAAATATTAAATAGTTAATAATTTTTACTTGTGGTACTATCATGATTTGCTGCAATAAAAACTATTTTGAGTTTCATATTTTGAAGTGTTTGTTGAGTGAGGACAATATGCATACCTGTGTAACCAGAGTATTAAAAAAAAAAAGAGACTAGACAAGAAATTAGTTTAATTTCTTATCTGTTTGATAGAGTGCACTTGGGAAGACAGGCACCCCAGACTACCAATCAAAAATCTCAGTTGCTCATTAAGGATTCCTAAATTTTCTTAATACAAAACACAGGACTGAACAAAGATATGGGTTTTTCTGTACTTTAACACTTTTCACATTTTTCATTTGTCTCCCTCCTGCACATGGAAGAATGACCTCATGCCCCAATTCATCCTGGGGCTGACCAATTGGAAAGCATTTTTACAGAAAAGGACTTAGGCTGACCATGAACCAGTAATGTGTCCCTGTGGCAAAGAAGACTAATGGTATCCTGAGCTGCATTAGGAAGAGTGTTACCAGCAGGTCTGGTAACAGATTTTCCCCCTCTACTCAGCACTGATGAGGCCACATATGCAGTATTGTGTCTAGTTCTGGGTCCCCAGTTTAAGGAAATCTGGCAAAAATTCAGTGAAGGACTACAAAGATGATTTAGGGATCATCTTCCCTGTGAGGAAAGGCTGAGAGAACTGGGCCAATTAGCCTGGAGAAGACAAGGTTTTGGGGGGGATCTTATCCATTTGTACAAACACCTAAAGAGAGGGTGTAAACAGGACAGAGCCAGGCTCTTTTTAATGGTGCCCAGTGACAAGACGAGGCAGTGGGCATGAACTGCAACATAGGCTGTTCTGTTTTAGCATAAGGAGATAGTGAGGATAACAGTATAGGCACAGGTTGCTACAAGTGGTTGTGGAGTCTCCATCCTTGGCTTCCTTCCAAAACCATATGGATATGGTACTGGGCTACCTGCTCTCGGTGACCCTCCTTGATCACGGGGCTTGCCCACGATGGTATTCAGACCATCTTCTTCCAACTTCAACCATTTCATGATTCTGTTAGTTCAGGCATTTGAAGCATGTGGACCTGTTGGAGTGAGTCCAGAGGAGAGCAAAAGAGGAGTTGGAGCCAGCCTCCTAAAACACAGGCTGAGACAGCTGGATTGTTCGACCTGGAGAAGAGAAGGCTCTGGGATGACCTAATTGCGGTCTTCCCATACCTGAAGGGAGCCTACAAAAGAGGTGCAGTGGGACTTTTTACAAGTGCATGTAGTGGTGGGGCAAGGGGTAATGGATTTAAACTGAAAGAGGGTAGGTTTAAATTGGACATTAGGAAGAAATTCTTTACTGTGAGGGTGGCACAGGTTACCACAAGTTGTGGCTGCCCCATCCCTGAGAGTGGTCAAGATCAGGTTGAATGAAGCTTTGAGCAACCTAGTGAAAGGTCTAGTGGAAGGTGACTCTGCCCATGGAAGGGGGATTGAAACTAGATGATCTTTAATGTTCTGTCCAACCCAATCCATTCTGTTTCTTTGACTCTGGCAAAAATGCTTCTGTTTTCTTTGATTCTGGGGCCTGAAGCTGTCTTCTGAGCATTGATAATAATCTAACTTTTAAAATGCAGTAGAAGGAGTGTCATAAATGCCCACATTTTCATGCAGTAAACTCACAGCTACTGTTTTCTCAGCTTCATCTCTGGATCTTTATTGGAAAGACTGTAAGACTAAGGAAGCTAATAAAGAAAGAGATATCACAAATTATATGACTGTAGATTACTGTAAGGTCTTTAGTATTTTAAAACATTGATTTAGGAGATGTATGCTTCAATCTGCTATCTCACCGCTTTCTATGTGTTCTACATTGAGTAAATCTACATTGGATAAAAGTTAGAAAAATTATCTTGGATGTAGAAATGTGATCTTGAACAATGAGAATTCACACTGTCAACAAACACAGAGCTTCAGAGTCACTTTCCTTTGTGAATCTTGCTGTGGGGCACGTGAATAAGATTTCCAAGAAAGACAAGAATACAGAATGCAACTCAGGTTTGTATGGTTTAAGAACTGTATTTGTACCCATTGTGTTTAGGAAGAAAAAAGACTAGTTTTCCTCTATTTGAATGAATGCTTCAGCTTGCAAGTTGTTGTAAAAGGAGAACACTAGTTCAGCAAATTTTGTTTTATTTAAATATCAAGACTACCTAAGTGGTGCTCAGCATTTTGAAATGAGCTGTAAGTAAAAATCCTGGTTCTGCTTCATCTGTTGATGGAGGCATCATCTCAAAAACACTATTATCAGCTCTCAGATTCATTCATCAGATACAATTTTTACTTATCATTTATTGCTGGGAAATTTGCAGGTCTCTATCAGGCTTTGAGCCTTTGTATTCCATCTGTGAAATGCATAATTCTTTGTATCCTCAGAATTTAGGGCCAAATGCATTAAATTAAGCATTGCAATGTCTCTGTCACTTCCCCATCCATTCAATTAATCCCACGTATCCATGTCTTGATTTGAAACTGTCATTGTGCTCCTATACCTGTGAGTCAGTGAAGTATATGTGAGGAATTGAAAAAAATCCATGTTTATTGTAAAATGAATACTTATATCAATATAAGCCCTGTTTTTATGTCTGTAGGTGGTAAGAGTATTGCTGGAGGAAAGGGGTGATAGGAGGAGAGGGTACCATGAAGGTGGGGCAGTGCGGTGCTGAGTGAACTTCCTGCTTCACTTTGAGACTTGTGCCCGGTCTCATCCGCCCCAACTCACTTCCTGAAGAAGGACTGGCTGTGTATGCTTGAACAAAACAGCACAAAAAAGCTAGTTTACATAAGAGGTGTACACCAGGTGAACTATGAGATCAGGTCCCTCTCTCTCCCTTTTCTTCCTCTCTTTGTCTTTCATTCTCATTGTTTGTCCCAGCTCTGGACCATCCAGGCACCAGGAGCAACTTGGGATCTAAAGACTGGTGATATTCTTCATTCTCTCTCCCTTTTCTGTCTTATTTTCTTCCCTTGCTTTGCCCAGACGAAGTATGGCTATCATATTCTACTCTATGCTTCATTCTGAACTTTGTTGGGGGAATGGGGAGATTGTGGAGGGGTATTGTGGCTTATTAAGAAGCACCTTTGAGTAGTGGTGTTGTGGTTTGTGAGCCACTACTCTTGTGGAAGTGTACTGTAAGAATTCAAGTGCTTATTAGCCAGCACCTCTTTAGTCTAAACAGTGGGCTTGTTGTCAGAGTTATGGCAACTGTACAATGAAACATAAGAATTCCTTGACATGTGGCCCGGTGTCTTTGTCCAGCCTGATGAAAATTTATAAAGAACATCTCACTCCCTACTGGTGGGTCATGACAATTTGTCACATCCACAAACTATCTTGTCACAGACTTAAGTGGTGGAAATCACTAACGGCTTGACTCTGCAAAGTACTACAAAAAAGGTTTAACACTAAGTGTATTAATGCCCCTACCTCATTAAAGCTGTGATACTTGCTAAACTTCAATTTAACTGAAGTTAATGCTGAATTAGAACCAATCAACCCTGTTGGTAGTAACAGTCATAACATTGTTGTCCTAGCACTCTGTTTAAAAAGAACATCAATTTTAGTGCCATTGGCTGCAAATTTCAGTGTTTTGGTTTTTCTTTATAAAGTGAGAAAGGTAAGAAAAAAATTAGAAAAAATTCAAAAAAATTTGCAGCCATGATAATCTTATTTATTTGTGGTGAGTGACTCTTCTTGCACTTGATAATGATATTAGCATTGCAAGAAGCTTTGTCAGCTCTGTCAATGGACTTCCACTCCTAATTACCGTTTTCAGTGATTTTTTTTGTGTGCGTTTGACGCGATTTTGAGCCACAGGTGCTCTCTCCATTTTGATTTGTTCACTTTCCATAAGGCAATTTGTATTACAGAAATGAATTCCATTAAAATGGGCTTCTTTTGTGTAATATGTGAGCATAATTCTTGTCTTAGGGTTTTCATTTAAATGAACACCTTTTTATAATTGCTTGTTTGCAGAATATTAGTTTTTAAGTTTACGCATGTTTGTTTTCTCTAAAAATATTGCAAATAGTTTGTGTTGATATTACATTAAACAATTACATTTAAAAAAGAATGAACAAAAAGTTCTGCAACTGGAAAGAAAGATCCCTTTGCAACACTGGAAGGTAGGGATTCACTAAGCATCTTGGCAGGCAGTGAGCTGAACATGAACCCAGTGTACTCTGGAACACCAGAAGCCCAACCAGTAGTTCAACAGAAGTGGCTGTCAAGGACTCACAGTGATGGACTGTTCCATGAGGAAGGGTAAGCTGGGAACTGAGGGTTACAGAGGAGTGGGAAAGGGCACTCATCTCACTGACAAGGAGTCAGAGAGTTGAGTCAGTGAGCAAGGATCAGGATAGGTGGAGAGATGACTTTTGGATAGTTAGTCTAAGTTCTGTGATCACACAGCAAGTGCACTGTGATGAGGCACGTCAAAAGACAATCCAGGAAGCAAGTCAGTAGTTTACAACTGAGATGGAATCAAGACAGTGTGACTTTGGAGCAGATCTTGCTGCTACTCAACTGCAATGGTGCTTAGGGGGGCCAACTGTGAGAATCTCAGATGAAAAGGAACTTCCTAGGGACGGAGGGGTAGGTCCTCACTTCTACCTTTCTTCACAAGAGCTGTTAGCAGCTGGACTCAGTCAACTAAGCTTCTAGAAGAGAGAATGTGCTTACAGTTATGGCAATCATTGTTCTCCTTTACTTTGCATTTTTTAGACTAATTTAGAATACTACATCCACGTTTGGGCCCCCTGCAATATAAGAAAGGGATTAATAAGCTGATATTTGTTCAGTAGGGGACTACCAAGGTGGTCAGGGAGCTGGAGTTCTTGCTCTGTGAGAAGAGGCTGAGGGAATTTTCTTGTTCAGCTCGAAGAAACAGCTTTGTCAGGCAGCTAATAGCAATCTACCAATGCCTACAAGGGGTTCATCAAGACAGAACCAGTTAAAACAAGAGAGGTCCAAAGAGAGCTTAACAGAAAATTTTTTCTTCCACCATGAAGACTGTCAAACAGATAAACAGGTTACTGAGTGAGGTTGTGATGTCTTTATTTTCAGAGGTTTTCAAGACTATTGGCCAAAGCTCTGGGCAACCTTACATCTGACTAAGCTTTGAGAGACCTTCTGAAGTCTCTTCCAGCGTGAAGAGCCTTATGATGCTAGGGTTCTACAGTGCCTCATTACTTCATTATTTTAACTTTTTCTTATTTATTTCAGTTTATAGGTTTTACTTTTTGTTAGTATTACATTTATCAATATTAAGTTTGAGAGAGGTAAATGGGAAAGACTAAAGGAAAAAGATATTTATTTCAAGATTGAAAAAGAAGCAATGATGTCTAATAAAGATCTAAGGTAAGTCCTCAGAAGCTAGTTAAAATTTACTCATGGTGCTCACAGATAAGTAAAAACAGGATTTTGTTACTAAAAAATACTTTTTTTCAAAGGACAACTTAAACCAAATGCCATTGTATCATGTAAAACTGACAGGGTTTCAGGTAATTTTTCTCTGTTTCTCAAATGAATGGGTTAAATAGATACATAAGTCAGAAATAATTTGTCCACATTAAAAAAAAATCTACAATAATTCAATGAAGATAGAACTATAAGCTAATAAAAAAATCTTCAAATTGAACTATTAAGAAGTGTAGAACTACACAGTAAGGTCCTTGGGGGGGGAGGGAGAGTGAGGAGGAATTGAGGTTCATTTTACCATCTTGATACTACCTTCAAAAAAAAAAAGTGGGAGACCCCTGGTGGCCTAGTGGTTAGCGTGCAGGACTTTCACTGCTGCGACCGCGGGTTCGAGTCCCCGGTCTCCTGGCCTGATGGAGGTCGTTAGCCCTGTGTGGCCATCCATCTATGAGAAGGACATTCTAAACAAACCTACGTCCTGAGGACCTCACTGCCATTGTCCAAGCTTGCTTGGCCCCGGCAGATGAACCTTAGGATTAAAGGGTGGGCTCAGTTCAGCGCAGGCTGTGTCTCACCTAAAAAATCCATTGCGCAGGCTGGAAAGGTAAAAAGACCTTTCCCCAAAATCTTCGTTCGCGAAGATGGGCCATTACTACCTTCAAAATTAATGTTATCATTTGTAGAGCAATGTGTGAATCAGTATGAGCTTATAGTACTTCATTTATCAAAAAATATCATACTGGATTCCTTTGTTATTAGTGTTTTTGTTTGGGTAATAGTCTAAGGACAGTTTCCTGATAATTCCCTGTCAGTGCATTTAGTTACACATTGTAGACAAGTTTAGACCTTACTAATTCTACTTCTTTTGGACAAAACTAAATGAAGACTCTGCATTAATTTGCTAATGGGCACCCAAACCACAAGTCCAGATTTGAACGAGTCCAAAGTTGAACCTTCTGAAATGCACGTAGCATGGACTTAGGTCCATGGTTAATAGTTTGATTATTAAATTTAATTCCTTTTCAATAGCATTTTCCATTGTTGCAGAAACTTTTACTCCTAATAACAAGGCTACAAAGAACCCTGATTTCACTCTGGTTTTAAAGCCCACAAATGTTTTACAACAGACATATGCTAAAACAGTCCTTAATATGAAACAGTCTATGACAGCCTGATGCCAATAGATAGTATAATAGATGAGGGAATCTTTAGGGATGAGTATTTATCCAAAACCTCGGAGATATTTTATGTCTTCGTGTTTTTTATTCTTACTCCTTCTAGCTTCTCTGCCATTTACATCAACCTCTTTCCACCCTCTCCATTTCCTAACATGATTTCCAGACTTGCCTCACTTCCAATCTCAATGTCAGTGTATCTTATTTTAGATTATTTCTGTGCCTAAAATGTGAATATCCTTTCTGCACTTTCCCTCCCTTTTCCTCCTATTTCAATGTAGTGTCAGTATATCTTATATATGTGCAGATATTAAAATTTATTATTTGTTGTAAGTCATACCTATAAAAGACTAGGTTCTGTACAAATGAGATAGTAATTCTTATTAAGAGGACTTCTAAAAGCTGAAGAATTTTACAGTCCAAACTCTGTAAAGTATAATGCAGAGGTTCAGTCTTTGCCTGATTGATGTATTATTCTCCTCTACCTTTGGAACGTATAAATCTTTCTCCACTGCATAGCTCTTGCTACCACTGAGAATTTTTCGTAAACATGTCAAGACCATCTGCAAGACTTCAGTATGAATGCAAGATACAAAGGAAAAATGAGTTAAGAAGACATATAACACTAGTTGGACACATAGTATGGGACATACTACTGGTGACTATATTTTGGAACTACATCAGAGTTGAATTAATGATCAAATAGATTCAACTTCAAGAATTAAATTAATTAGAGTTTGAAAAAATACAATGGATTTGGTAAGTCAGAAGTGTAATGACAACTTTACTAAAATATAGATGAAGAAAAAGTCATAAATTTACCACAAAATGTACTGAAAACAGAACTAAACCCTAAACTAAAGAAAAAAAATTCAGCCCATGCTTATGTGTTTTGCTGGAGAGAAACCTCTATCTGTGGTACTTGAACTGATCAGAAACACAGACTTTTTCTTGTTTTGTATTATTATTTTTTATCCAGTGTCTAAACCTCTTTATGGAACTTGTAGAATGGAGGTGAATATTAACAGAGCCAAATTACTAAGGAAGATCTGTCTGAACACAAACAAATTAACAGAAAAATAGTAGAGTTTCAGTACATGCAGGGGCTATTACACATGCACAGAAGACTTAGAAGACTTGGAGCAGATACATATTCAACATGTACACAGAAGAACAGTAAATGCATAATGTCAAATAAAGTAGAAATTAATACTTTATATTGTTATATATTATGGAAAAAGTAATCATATATTTGCATTATAAGATAATTTAGAGTTTATTAGTACATATAAAATAATAGTGAGGTATGTACGTCAAATTATATTGCAAAATATTTTTTCCTGTGTTGCTGCTTTGTCACATTATGTGACAGTGCTGCATCCAGTTGGCGACTGGTCACTAGTGGTGTCCCCCAGGGGTCAGTGTTGGGCCCAGTTCTGTTTAATATCTTTATTGATGATTTAGATGGGGGGATTGAGTCCACCATTAGCAAATTTGCAGATGACACTAAGTTAGGGGGGAGTGTCAATCAGCTGGAAGGCAGAAGGGCTCTGCAGAGGAACTTGGACAGGCTGGAGAGTTGGGCTGATTCTAACGGGATGAGGTTCAACAAGGCCAGGTGCCAGGTCCTGCACTTTGACCACAACAACGCCCTGCAGTGCTACAGGCTGAGGACAGAGTAGCTGGAGAGCAGCCAGACAGAGAGGGACCTGGGAGTTTGGATTGACAGGAAGCTGAACATGAGCCAGAGTGTGCCCAGGTGGCCAAGAAGGCCAGTGACATCCTGGCTTGTATCAGGAATAGTGTGGCCAACAGGTCCAGGGCAGTGATTCTCCCCCTGTACTCAGCACTGGTGAGGCCACACCTGGAGTACTGTGTCCAGTTCTGGGCCCCTCAGTTCAGGAAGGATATTGAGGTGCTGGAGCAGGTCCAGAGAAGAGCAGCAAGGCTGGTGAAGGGACTTGAGCACAAGTCCTATGAGGAGAGGCTGAGGGAGCTGGGGTTGTTCAGCCTGGAGAAGAGGAGGCTCAGGGGAGACCTCATCACTCTCTCCAACTCTCTGAAAGGAGGTTGTAGCCACGTGGGGGTTGGCTTTTCTCCCAGGCAACCAGCAGTAGGACAAGAGGGCATGGTCTTAAGCTGTGCCAGGGGAGGTTTAGGTTAGATATTAGGGAGAAATTCTTTACAGAGAGGGTAATCAAGCATTGGAATGGGCTGCCCAGGGAAGTGGTGGATTCCTCATCCCTGGAGATTTTTAAGACAAGACTGGATGTGGCACTTAGTGCCGTTGTCTAATAACCGTGGCGGTAGTGGATCAAGGGTTGGACTTGATGATCTCAGAGGTCCTTTCCAACCTGGCTGATTCTATTATTCTATGATTCTCCATGACTTCCATAGGCATTTGGGGATAGATTCTTCAGCATTCTATAACTAGGCAGGGGCTGTAATATTTTTTCACTGTTTGCATATAGGTTTTTCAGAATACAAGTCTAATCTCTCATGAAAATGCAAAGACACTCCACCCTTTATGGCAAGAATATTACTTTTTAAAATTTCCAAGTGTTCCTGTATTGCTGGAGGAGAGTGAGGTAGGATCCTACAGTCAGATGTAATAAGGTAGTGTTAAACCTCACAGCACAAAAGACAATAACCTTCTTAAGGAAGAAAGTTAGAGGGAGGGATGCTAGCTGTGAAAGATCCCAAGCAAGTTTTATCCCTGTGTAGGATAGTGTGCTTTAAAGACTTTACATTAACTTTGTTCTATTCCATAGTAAAATATCCAATTATGTTTGAAATTACATATTCCTTGTGTGAAGGCACATTACATCACATTATCAAATTATTTTCTGAATAAATATTTAAAGCTTCTATACAAAATGAAATAACATTAGGACAAGTAAATGATAATCCTAACATTGGGACAAGTAAATGATAATCCTCTCAGACCATCCCACTTGTTCAAACACTTCATCTGGCTCATCAGGGGTCTTTCTCTTACCGGATGTGAATTGTGCATTTACAATTTCTTAGAAAACACCATCAGTATCGGTGAAGTTTCTGTAAGACACTGATATGCATCTGACTAAAGAAGTCAAGAAAAATTCAAGACTTGATTCCATAACCCAAAGATGAATCCTTGACATCAGAGATATGGGAAAGTCATTCTCCACTTCTTATAATTTATGTTCAGCATAAACCAAACCCTATATATTAGTTAGTGAAAGTATTTTATTATAGAATTATTCATAAAAACAATGTATTTATTTAACAACCTACTATTTATTTACTACAACCTCCCCTACCACTAGTGATTAGTATAAAAGTGGAATTGTCCCAGGAGACAGATATGAAGGCGGCTGCACGCAGACTGCTTACCGGAATGGTCCTACGAGCAGTCATCCTTCCAAACCAAGGACGTTTCTAGCTGGCATATGCTAAAAGTGAGACCCCTGGTGGCCTAGTGGTTAGCGTGCAGGACTTTCACTGCTGCGACCACGGGTTCAAATCCCGGTCTCCTGGCCTGATGGAGGTCGTTAGCCCTGTGTGGCCATCCATCTATGAGAAGGACACTCTAAACAAACCTACGTCCTGAGGACCTCACTGCCATTGTCCAAGCTTGCTTGGCCCCGGCAGATGAACCTTAGGATTAAAGGGTGGGCTCAGTTCAGCGCAGGCTGTGTCTCACCTAAAAAATCCATTGCGCAGGCTGGAAAGGTAAAAGACCTTTCCCCAAATCTTCGTTCGCGAAGATGGGCCATTATTATTTATTATGCTAAAAGTATGTATGAATAACCCGGGTTGGCCCATAGTAGCAACCGTCCCTGTAGAGGAATGAGGGGACAGGGCTATACTCTGAGCCCTGAAAAATATTTTCAATTTGTCTTAAAAAAAGTGGTTTATGGGGAGAATCCAATCACATAATCACAAAAGAGTGTAATTCAGGCACACAGGGGAGCATAGAAAAGGTAACAGGCAAGTGTAATTTTACCATATTTTATCTTTTGATTTCATTGACTATTTGATGTTCTTCTACTTTCTATACATAATTTGTATAAATTACAAATAGGTTATCCAAATTACTCATATCAGCAATACATAATAGAGTGATTATAATAAATAAAACATTCTGAGAATTAAAGTATTGCACACAAATAATGGCTTCCTGTTTGGGAAACTTACATGTACTTAGAGTGATTAGACAGTGAAGAAGTATTTATAATGTATTTTTCCCAAGACTGAAGATATTAACATAATGACATTGACATCTTACTTTATTCTGCAGTTACAAAGTGCAGATTGGAATGGATGAACTGCTATATTTGTTTTTTAAAGCATTAGAGGATACTTCAGTATTTCCTGACACCTGTCTCTTTCAGGACCAACACAGTCTTGTGCTCACACCTGCTTTCCTTATCAGGTGCCTTGAGTTACAATCATAGTCATAGCAACTAACATGGTAGACTCCAGCATCTCTTGACCAGCTCTCTCTCTAGAAGGATTGAGTGTTTTTAGACAACTAAGCATGATAGAATACTATTATCTCTCATTTATGAGTTATGATAAAGGTGTGAAGTATTTGTAGCATTTGCATTAATCAGTTTGCACTTAGCCTGTGTGTTAGAACAACTGCTTTTGTTTTTTGTCTTTTGGGATCAATGTCATGTCACCATGATGATTATTGACAATGCATCTACAACTATTAACAATTTTCTAGGCATGCTAAGGAGTGGAGATGTTCTTATCTAAAGCACCTACAGTCTCTCAGACTTTTCACTGCTATTATTGTTGTTAGTAAACAAAAGTTAAAAGATAATATAACTAACCTCTGATCAGGATACTCTGACCTTTACTCTTCTCACTGTTCTGTCCTCTTAAGGTTAACAAATGGATCTGTAATCAGCGATATTGGCATTACTGTACCTATGCATTAATTTATATTTGGAAATTTCCAATTTTCCCTGTACCAAAGAGGAGTTCCCTAGCTCTCTTGCACCTTTAGCATCTGACTGTTTTGCAGTTCAGTATTGCAAAAACTCTTGATGATACTACAGTTTTTAACTGTACTTATCTGTGATTCAGGAGTTGCAACTGTTCTCATGCTGTCTTAATATGTAACCTTTTAAAAGGTAAGGACATCAGTATAAACCTCAAAAAAACATTTGAAACTTCAACAAGAGTAAACAGACTACCAAGAAGTGTTGAAAAAGCAGTTGACTACAACAAAATATATCAAGCACAGTGTAAAGGAAAAAAAATACTACAGGAAAATGTATCCATTACAACCAGTGAAAAAGAAAATAATCAGACTTCTATCTAACACACTAACTTGTTAGGCTGACTAGTGTGACATACAATTTATATTCTACAGTTCCAGAAGTGGGTCCCAAAACAATCTGACACATGCTTTTTTGTTTTACAACTAATACTATCGCAAAAACCCCACCAAACCCACCCAACCAACCAAGAGAATCAATAAAAATAAAACAACAACAAAAAAAACACCTAAAATTGGTGTCACTTCTATTGCTGTTAATTATATTATTAAGATGTATGAGAGAAAAATGAGTGCAGGGACAGGTATACACACAAACACATGAATTAAAGGCTTTCTCAAAGTTATTTCACTCTTCAAATGGTAGCTCTTAACATTTATTTTCTTTCACCTATTTTTATGTCTCAAGTTCATATAGTGAAATATGCTCAAGCTTCTTTTCTATATAATATTATTTTACTACTTTGACTGTCCTCGTAATTTAGTAATCTTTTTCTCCTATTATAGAATTCTTGATTCTCCGGGCAGCAAGGTATTTTGACATAGTATGTAATTTTTTTGTTTGTTTCCTGCAGTTCCTTATCTTCTGCAGAGGAAATTGATTTGGTTTTTCTTTTTGTCATTCAATTAAATGATTTTTTTTTCCATGGAGATATATTTTTCTGCTTTTTACTTGCCTTTATTTTTGTGACTATAGCATATTTTTGGCTGATATTTTACTAAGGTGTCTTTTGTGTCATCTTAAACCATCAGCACAAATACATCAAAGTAGAAAAACAAAATGAAGCATAGTAACATTTAAAAAATAATAAATAACACGACCAGATATAATATATCCTGCAGGATATATGTTTTGGTGCCATATTTACTTATAGGAATTTTATTTTCCTACTTCTCTGATAACCATGATAAAGTTGCTTTGGTAGAATTTCTTGGAAGAAAACAGCTGCTTGTGATTAGTTTCAATCTCTCCTCCACTTGCTTCTAAAGCCAAAATTAATATTTCATCTACCACTGAATATCATAGCAATAATTTATACTTATATCATTACCTAACCTCAGGTCATAAATATTACTTATCATTAGCACTGCAAATGTTAAAACACACAGTCTCTTTGGAAAATTGTGCAAAATAGTGGTGGAAAGGGGGACCTAACATAGCCTTTTTTTTTATCCCATATGTCTATAGTAGTATTTGAATGTACTCTTTTGAAATTTTTCCTGAGAGGACTGAATTAAGCCAAAGAGTTTGCTGGGGATAAGCATCTAGATAGTAAATCCATACAGTAGAACTCAATGAAACAACAGTAGTCAAACAGCTTACTAGAACCAGCAGGAATACTCTCAGTCTATCAGAATGCACCCTTCCCAGGTCTGAAGAGTAAACTAAACCAGTGGATGATTCCAGATTTACAGAGGAGGTGACAGATTGCATAAGTAGCTGTGGATGGTTCTCTGACAGGGAACACAGAAACATCAGATGAATTAAACAAAACAAAACTACTAATGCTCAAGACAAGGGTGTGGTGATGGAAAGGTTGTGTTAGTACGTGAGACACGGGTGAAGTGGTGAGGGTGGAAACATGGTGTTATTTTCCAAACTAAAGGACTATTGCCCTTTTCTGTAATGTTTCCCATCGAAAAAAGAAAACGCATGGCATGAATAGAAAAGTGGTGATAGTTCTATGGAAAAGATCTGAAGCTGAGTTTGTCAGTCTGTGCAACAGAGAGGATGATATGCTATGTTCACTGCTGCTGCATGTTAGGGGGTTGGAGGAGAGGAGGAAATTGACAGCTAGAGAAAGCAAAATCTGTATAGCACAGTGATAGTTTTATTCCCAATAGAGGTCAAAACCCAGGCATCTTGGACTTTTGTCTACATGACTACCTATAATCACGAACACTCTTTTCATTTCCCTGTTCAAAATAATCTTGTTGGAAAAGCCAGTCTAAATGAGAGAAGGAAAAGACATGCAGGACTTTGATCTTTGCCATATTCAACAGTTTCAAGGATGCTTAGGTGGAAAGCAGTGGCCAAAAGATTACATTGTAACTGGCCCATATTGTTCAAGTTGCCCTGACAAGGGTCATCTAACACCTTTCTGGGCACCAGGGACACAGTTTTAAAGGAGATGACTTTTGGGGGAAAAAAAAAGAAAACAAAAGTGAGACTAGATGAGTCCTGAAGACATTTTATGTCTCTATCCACAGCAAAGGTCAAATATCTTTTGCTTTTCTTTTAGCACTGTTTCTTAGAACTATGAAAAGATAGGGATAAATTAGAGTGATGATGAAAGACATGGCCTGGGACAGCTGGGAACTAAACCCCAGGAGAGGTGATATATCATAATCCTTTGTGATGCAGAAGGCATCTTTTTCTCAGCCCTTTTATGTTTATACCAGTTCAGGAAAGGAGGGTCAATAAATTACAGGATTGAAACTTTTAAAGAAATGTAGTGGAACCTAATGTGATTAGACGTTCCCTACTTTACCAATATACCGGAAATCTGTTCTCTCTCTTTAGTAGGGATATCCTTGAATAATACTCGTATTTCAAAGTTACCAGAGGGCCTCAGAAATATGTAAGGCAAAATGATCCTAGAGACTTTTCATTTGGCTTAGCTTCTCTAGTTAGAGTTTCAAACGTCTTCCAAAAGCAAACCACATAAAAAAAACAAAACAGTAAATACTCCTCTGAGATTTCTGTAATAGAGACCTTTAAGAGAACAGTACAGATGCAGACTAGGTCCTAAGTATTTTGCTTATGCATCCTATTTCAATTTGAGCAGCAAAGTGTGCTGCACACATCTACACTAATCAGGGAAGCTTTTTGGAAAGGGCTAGGGGAAAGTTCTTCATGTAACCATGACTTCAATATTGTAATCTAAAGAATTTTCTAAAGAATTAACATAAGTATGCATCATAATATGAAAAGTTAACTTTGCGTCTGCTTCTCCATTTAAAAATATGATGAGATGTGAAACAGGTGATGAGATTTCTCTCAAAAGATCATTTGTCATTGTACTTGAAGAAAGCTTTAAGTTTGGGTTGTGTTGTTGTTGTGTTGTTATTGTTGTTGTGTTGGTTTTTGGTTTTTGGGTTGGTTTGGGTTGGGGTTGGTGTTTTTTTGTTTTGTTTGTTTGGGGGTTTTTTTGTTTCTGTTTTTTTTTTTCCGTTTCTGTTTTTTTTTTCCTTTTGAAAGTACATTCTATCTCATTAAGTAGAATTTTATAAAACGTGCAGTAAATAGAGTTACACTCCAAGTCAGTGTCACGTAAAGATGCAATTTATAAAGTGCAATTTATTTGGGTTTTTTGTTTGATGTCTTTTGTTAAGAATGTGAACGGGGAAAAAAGTGTAATGAAAATATGTAAAATCCCAGTTTTCTCCACATGTTCAACCAGAAGAAAACAAGTGACTATTAAATAAAGTACAATTAATTTAACTATTTTTCATGTTCCTCTGACCAGTAGGAACTTCTGTATCTTATATGATGTGTAAATAGCTATTTTACTGATTGTGTGTGTGCAAAGTGATATTCATGTGCATACTCAGAGCCTCAGATTAATAAGGGAAAAGGAAAAAAATAGTATTTATCTTAATGCTGTGTTTTAACTCTGGATAAATTAGTCTCCATCTTGACAGGTGCCTATACTTCTTAATTTGGAAAACTGAAATTAGAGAGGAGTAGAATCATTTGGTGGGAGGAGGGAAGTACTTTGTTGTAGAAGATGGTACTGCAGGTGGATGAATGTTTGAAATACAGACTGCAGTCCTCTGTTTCCACAGAGCTTCTGCCCTACCAAGTAAATACTACAATCATTATAATATTATGGAGTCTACTGTCTTCTACATATCCCACTGAAGGGTAATTTGAAATGGATTTTAGATTACAACTTTTTTAATATGAAGGGTTTTCACAAAAGAAATAATTGGCATTGGGTTCTACTTACAAACCGTCAGAAGTTGTACTGCTCAGCCTTCTATTCTGCTGAAAATAATGAGACTTTCAGAGTACTGTTTGGAAAATATTGCATTAGTTGAGAAGCAGAGATTCTATCCACAATCCTTGAGATCAAGGTAGATCAAAGCTTATATGCACACAGTCAGTTCTTAATCTACTGAGCCTCTGCATCACAGTTTCAGACCTGGTGAGTGATGGGAAAACAGGACTAGTTGCAAACTTTGCAAACTTTAATTCATTATTTGGTGAACATAACAAATTTTGTACTTGTAATGTGGTTTGAGACTAGACAGAAATAAAAGCTACTTGTTCATCCCCTTTTTGGTTTGTGGCAAAGAAAATGAAGAACAAAGCCCCATTGACGCAATTCTGGAAAATATACTTCATTAGTTATTTAAACTGTGCTCAAGGCTCAAAATTTCTTTGCACTTTTCAAATATGGGCCAAAAAGCCCATATTTCTCAACAATTTAAGAAAGATAAGGAGTCTACATGGTTTCTGTTTCTTAACAGCATATTGACACAGTGTCCCTTGCACTACTTGAGGCAGAAGTACTGCTACCTGGGAGAAAGTATCCTATAAACAGTGTAACACTGTCTCCATTAAAGAAGGTATCACTACTTTCACTCTTTGCTACTGTTCTGGTTCTTCCAAAAGCTTACCTCCCTCCTAGTGCAACCTTTCATCCAAATAATAACTACTGAGCACTTGATTGTCAGCCATCTGCAGAATTTCATATATGATGTTCCAAACAAATCTTTGGATGTCCTACTATAGGCTGTGTCCATCACAGGGACTCATTTCTGGGTAAAAACACAAGACAAATGAAAGAAAGGTTTTGCTCACTGTACAACATGAACTAGTGCTTGCTGAAAATATCTCCCAGTGGTTTTACTCATCTAACAGTACCTCATAAAGCCTGCCTCCACCCCAAGTTATCATGGCCAAAATCCACCCTTACTTAGCTTGATTTTATTCTCACAGTCTGCAGCTGTGTCAACACACTAAGCTTATTGTATTAACTTGTATTAACTGTTTCTCTACCAACCTAGTAGAGACATAGTATGCTCCTGTTCCTGTTTCGTTGGCAGAGGCATACCTTTTAGATTGACTGACTGTTGCTCCACGTTCTTCATCTGTTATTATATTTAGTCTAATAGAGGAAGCTATTCTGAGTACATAGTCAGGACTATCTCTTGAGCATCAACCAGCTCAGCCTGAGAACAGTTGTTCCAATCAGTTCAGCAAATTAATAGGCAGTGTTCTCTTATCCACAAAAAATGTTGTTCCTCTGATCTTTTTGTTTACTTTTAAGACAGGAAAAGAAGAAACGTAGAGTAGTTTTACCTTGGGGGGAAAAATAAATATTGTCAGAGCTGGCATACTGTTATCTCCAGAATGTCAGTGCGTTGTTTCATACACTCAGAGAAGACGGTATTACGCATCTTTCTCCTTTTAAAGGAGTTTTACTCATGTTCACTTGAAGTTTCCTATCTGGCAGCAAAAATGTTCCGTGCACTGCACATCTACCATGGAGCCATCTTACGTGAATGTTGAAACTGTATTTCTACTGCTCATTAGAGATGACAGCTCTGCTCAGTTGAAATGGAACTAAAATGATGGGCAAGCCAAATCCAGTATTAGCAGGGAGAAGTGTTTTTTTACTTCCAGCTAAATGATTTTCACCTGTAGCCATAAAACAATATCAGTGTATTATATGCAAAAAATGCTGACTGAAAAGGACCAAATGCTTAAGAGTTAGTACTAGAATTTATGTAAAATATTACTTAATTGAGACAGGTCTGATATATTTGTATTCAAATTTACATTTTTTTTAAATTCTGGAGTTTTGAAATCCAAGGCTTTTTTTTGGGCTTTGGATATTTTTTCTTCTCTCTTCACTGTTTTTAACCATCTTCTTAGAAACATTCCTTTCCTGTCCAGTTTGGTTATTTCTATTCCAATAAACACTGGTTTTCTCCTGTTTCTTCCTGATTACTAGCCAATGTGACTTATTTGTTTATGACTGTAATTTTATTTGTCAAAAGCCTCTGTGATTACATCACCAATGATGTTCACATAGTTCTGGGAATAGACTTTCTGAGTTAACAGTTCTGGCTGGAAGGCTACATAAAGAAGCATAGTATTTTTTAAATGTTAATTTTTTTTTCTCAGATAATAACGGGTCCATAAAACTATAAGTTCATTTAAAAATCTGAAAGGTATTTTCTTCACAGTTTCACTTAGATCAAAGCTTCTCAGTCAAAACAGAGTCTAAACAACATGCATGCATACAAACTGCCCCCGTAACAAACAAAAACTACTCCAAACCACTTAAAAACACAGAGGTCTTCATTTCACTGTCAAAATGATCATAAAATTTTGTATTCTATTTTACATTTTTCTTAGAATTGTGATCTTCATGTAGGTAAGAGCTGTATTTGTGAATTTTCTAAGCAGCAGCTACAGAGTGAGACAGAAATGCTGCTTGTAGGAGGAGTGAGGCAAAAGACAGCAATACATTTATTTCCCCCAGGAAATATTTAAAAAAAAAAAAAAAAAGAAGAAGATTTTGGTGGATCTCTTGTATTTCATTAATTTTAAATTAGGGGAAAAAAAATTCAACTTCAGTGACTGGCCATCTGTCCAAATAACAGCTAGGAATATAAATGCACTGACCCTTTCCCATCTGTATTTGTCAATGCTTTGGGACAAGTGCATCATGCTGTCTCTCTGATCAACACTGAATGTTCAATCTATTTTCATTTACATATGTTTTGGGAGCAAATAATTATCAATAATTATTTGGACACGGAGTCAATTATTTATTTTTTTAAATATGTGGGTTTTTTCTATAACAATAATTTTAATAATTCAACTAAATATAGCAAATAAAACAGGTCAAATGAGTGTTTGCATCTATCATATGAAATTATTCATCAAATAAGAAAAAGGTATACACAATGAGTGCATATATTGCTCTCTGAAGTGACTTACCACAAGGAACAAAATAGACACATGAGCTAGGGCATCACAAAAGTTAAATATGCTGTAAACAAAACATGTGAGTGCTGGGTTGCTGGAAGATAAAAAATGTCTTTTACAGCCATGATGCACAAAAAAAAGCTTTGGCAATCACTGTATTAGTTCCTTCACAGCTGTTGCTGAGAAGATCAGTGTTAGGCTGACCCTTTGCAGACAGAGACTGAACAATATTTCATTGCCAGCAAGAACTACTAAAGCCAGTTATTATATAGGGCACTGTGGTCTGCATATACTTTTGAGTATTCAAAGAGCACTAATGGTTGCCTAAAAGTAAAATAAAAAAAAAAGAAAAAAAAAAAGGAATGTATTTTTGTAGAAGAATTTCTTGTGGGAATATCATCTGCTTATGAAAGCAAAATAGGGTTTTTTGGCAGAGCTTTTTTATTATTATTTATTCATTTCCTCATTTTATCCAGATAATATATTGAATTTGTGTGAAAAGAAGGGAGTGGTACAGAGGGAAAAAATAGGAAATTATTCTAAACAAATTAAGTAAAAAATGAAAGCTATATAGTTCAATGTTAAACCACTTCTGCAAAGCAAATAAAGCAAATCCTGAAAAATTCTGTTAAAATTATATATTGACAGTTGATGGAAAAGTTACACCATTGGAGATTTGACTTAAAATTCTCAAAGGTATGCTGAAATACAAGAAGTGTGGGGCACACTGTGGTGGAAGCAAAGGCTGAGAAAAAAAACTTCAAGGCTTCAATTATCAGTTGAAATGATTCAAATTTGTACCTGCTGAAATTTAAAGTCTGATAAGTATTCATATTCTGTGCTAATTAATGTTGTTTGAATCTGGATTTTCATTTCACACCTATCATGCATAATTAGAATTGGAAACTGCAAAGATATATACCTCAGATATTTTGTACCCTAAGGAAATAAGCTCTAGATATATTCTTTCTTTATTTTGATTTTTCACATTTTGTTCCATTATTAACAGATATACTATATTGATTAAGCAGCAGACGAAAAAGGTTATATTCACTGGAACTGAACAGTGAATCAAAGCAACCATAGGCTTGGCTGGGTTATGGCAATGACAAGTCGATGGCTATGTCTCTAGGTAGTTGAGTGTAATTCAATGTCTTTATTATATAGGTAACTGAAATGTTCACTCTTAGTGTTACTATAAAATAAAAACTAAATTAAGATAGAAATGAGACAAAAAATATACTAAGTTTCATAATTTTCTCTGAGGTAATACCAGTTAAGAATGGCTGTTAAATTCTTGTCCTGTTGATTAAAAAAAATAAAAATTATGTTGCAGTTATTCAAAAATATGTATAGGTAACCATCAAAAGAAACAGGATCGCTTCACAAAAGAATAAAGTTTCCCATTAAGAGTTATTTGCTTGACTTGAATTATAAAGATTCTGAGGGAGGGTTGTTGTTAAGGTTTTGGTTTTGTTTTCTTCTAAAAAAAAATAAGCCATACGTATACAACTATAAAGCAGCTAATTTTTCATTCACTGAATATGATTTTCTAGTACTTCTAGAAACTAACACTCTTGTTGTGAGATAATCAGTCATGTAAATTTTTTACTTTAAAATGCTGTAGATTGCATGCAGTACACCTAATTTTTACTTTGAATTCCACATTCATTTCTAAAAGTGTTCGGTAGTTGAATTTTTTATAGGAAACAAAGAGATGAAACTTAGGGAAAAATTCATTACTCATGTTTAGCAAAACACAGATATTTGGGTATCCATGAGTTAAGCTGAATCTAATAATATTTCTTTGTACAGGGTATTATTAGTTACACTAGTACTGTCCAGGTAGTGGAACTCCTCTACTTGGTGACAGAGATCCAGGAGGAGTTCAATAGGTTGAGGAATATAAGAGAGAATGAGAGACAATTGACTGTTGGAATCACACCCTACCTTTGAGACAGGGCCAACAGGCAGGCAGGATGTGTGATATGGAGGATTCCCTATTTTCTCTCTGCCTGGCTGAACATGGTGACTTAAGGGACAGAGACAATGATGACAAGTTTCTGCCCTGCTCAGGTGTCTTATGTTTTAAAAGTATTTGATAATTCTCCATACCTAGCCTAAATATTTTTGAACTTTAAAATTATAAACATTTATTAAGTTTTTAAAAAACATAGTTATGCCTTCAGGAAAATAATTACCTGTTTCACTGAATCTGACACAATCAAATGAAAATCACTACAACAGAGAAAGCCCTTGAGGTACCCAAACTGTAAACATCACTCTATGTGCAACTGGGAAAGAATTTTTCAGTTGGTATCAAAGTTACTTAAAAGGACTTAGCACATCACTAAAATAAATCAGACACATGTTGATTTTATCTTTTCTGTACTAGAAGTAGAATATGAATTACAGAAAGGGGAAAAAATTGTTTTGACGAGTAAATGAATATTGGGACAGAAAAATTGCATTGGGAGTACGTTTATATGATGCTATGGTATCACTTTTACAATGTGATTTCTGCTGTAGGGGCATTTTCAGATAAAGCATATAAATTAGGATGCCTCCAAGGCCCAGTTTTTCATTCTATGTGAAATCAAGAAAGCATTATATGTCTAAAAGGAGTCTGTAGGGACAAACAGGCTCATGCTTAGTTAAAGGGAAAACTGCCATAGGGAGGGAAGTTAGTTACATGATCTTGATATCCAGCAGGGAAGCTGCTCTGATATCACTAGTAATAAAAACCCATCAAACTCAGCATGTAGTTCAGCCTTTGGTTGGAAATGCTAAGTGACACTGACAAAAAATATTCCAAGGGTCGTCTGCGGAATTGTTCAAAGTCAGATGTGACCTTTTTTAGCTTACTGTATATCACAGTGAAAGAAAGTAATGTAAAGAAAAATAATCATTTCCCACAAAGAAAAAAATATAGAAAAAATCTGGCTGAATTCTATCTACATATGAAAACATTTGTGTGTTCTCAGTTAGAGTTAACTGAGTAAAGACAACCCAGCTGAAAAGCAGACTTTGACCTCTGCACCCACACTTCAGGAGGAAATCTACTGAAAGGTACAGGATTCAGAAAAAAAAAAAAAGAAAAAATAATTAAAATTGGAGCTCCTGTTGAGAGATTCCATAATGATTCTGAGTAAAAATGTTAGCTACTCAAGTCCTACTCTGACTTGAGTTGTCCAAAGTAACTGCTATAATATTGGGATTAAAAAGAGCAGCAAAGCTAATAAGCAATGGAAAAACTGAGAAATAATCCCATTTAATCCAGATGGCTTCATGATATCTGAATCAAAAAATCCAGTGGGCCATTGCAACCAATCCTGAAACATTTGCATTCTTTTTTAACACTCTTGTGTTTCTATGAAGCAGTTTCCACAGTTTATTTGATTTTAAAATCAATTACTATTGCTTTTTCTCCTATTATTGCTCTTTCTTTCTTTTCTCTTGTTCTTTCTCTTTTCCATTCACTTTTAGAAGACTATAAAGCCAAAACTTTTGCATTTTCTTTGCCAGAAATATTAAAAGGCTTATATTAGAAGAAATATTTTTTTACTCTCATTTCTCCAGAGATGATGTTAAGTAGAAGCAGAATAATTTAATATGCCTGGACTGTTTGAAATCAAGAATTTATTCCAATGTTTCATTTTATAGCCATAAACACTACTGATTTTGACAAGTTGCTTTTAAGAAGTGAAAGAATAACAGATGCTTTGCAGCTCTCACCACCAACAGCTAATTTGGCTAACAGAGTCAACACTGTAAATTCCCTTTGTGTCTATAATTATCTCATTCATGTGATTGCTGGCATGGTCTGGCCAATCTTATCAAAGTCAGTCATAAAAGCTGGACACGACCTAATGGGAAAGCTGGAGAAAACCCAGCCTTTGCTAACTTTTATCAGTTTCCAGAATAACTTAAGGGTTATCGACAGTAAAAACCAGGGAACAGCATCTGTGATGCTTGAATTTGGCTGAATTGAGAAGTACTAGCTTTTTTGAAGTCTATATAGAAATGGCTAGTAGGTCTTCAGAGTTCTCAGGGTTTGATTATGTAAATGTATCTGAGTTAGGGTATAGAAAACTATAAAGACAGTTGAAATACTAGCATCAGACCCTGGGCTAAATACTTGTGTTGCTGGATTAGCATTGGAATCTGACAGTCTAATGCCAGCTTAGATTGCTTTACATAGGCTGCAAAGTTGTACTTTTGCTGGAAATATAGTCCTCTATGTATTTTCCAGTCATGGAGAGGTTAGAAACACCTATGTGCTTGACAACTCTCTGTAAACATCAGGCAATTACATCCCAACTGTATAATTGCCTTGAAGGAGACAGGAACTTGTCCTTCAAAGTTTCTTTTGGTAGGTGCTTTTTGAGTCCTAGATTCACCAACGTCCAGTAATTGAACTCAATACTCAAGATTTTGAAGTAAAGCCCTGCATGGCAAAACTCCATAGTATGTCAGTCTTACCATTTTTTTCTACTCTCTTTTTGTAGGTGATTCATTTATAATCAGTTGGGTATTGGAGAAAGACAGTTCTATCAGCTAAAAGGCTATCTGTTCCTTGTGCACAATCAGCTTTGCATCAATATTCCAATCTACTGTAGAAGGAGAGATGTCCTTTCAGGTTTATGCTTCCCCTGCAATGCCTGACACTACTTTTCAGCACAAGTGCAAAGTGCCTTTTGTGTGCAATATCTTGCTGCATCTATCACCATTTCCTTCATTCTATAATTTGAAACAGTATGGCCAGCACAATTAATATTATTGTCTAAGTGCTTCTTGTGAGAAAGAGGAGTTTCATTTTTTTTTTAATGATTTTCGTTAGTTATCCCTTTCTGCTCTTCGTGATCAAGTCTGTTTAGTCTATACTGTTCATGTTTTTCTCTTCTTGATTCCTCTTTCTGTTGCTTGTTCACGGCCTTAGCAGCTACACTTTTCTTTCATGTGTTTACTGATAAAGATTTGAAATGGAAGGGACTCTGCTGTGAATCTAAAATATTTCTGGAGGTGAAAGTTCCCTCAGTGTAATTCAGTTTATGCTATGTCTTTCTTTACTTCCACAGCAGTTGAAATCAAAAGGGACAAAGACAAAGCATTTGTAGAACACTATGAGAAAGTAGGAGTAATTTGGGCTTTCTGGAGAGAAAGAAGAAGCAGAGTAGCCTTTGGCTGGAATACACAACGACTTACTTCATTCCTATGCCTTTTTTTTTTAGAGATTTTTCATGAAAATAAGAGGAAGAGACACCCGCAACATGACACAAATATGGAGCTTGTATACCAAGTGCTCAATGATTATGCTAATTACACTGTTTTATGGCATTGGTTTTGCCAAGTAACTTTGCAAAATATAAGACAAACATGAAAAAAATTATTTTATGTATTCATCTTATACAAGTATTTTGATATGTTTTCCTGGAGACCAGTCCTGGCATTTTAGGAATTAAACCTGCGGAAGGTTGCTTGATAGAACTAGGCATTAACAAAAGTGTTTCAAAAAGGTATTAAGTAAAATTAGAAACCTGAGCTCTGCTGAGCTGTGCTTTCAGGCCTGAAACTGGTGTTTTCTGCAGCTGATACTTGGCTCTCACTGTCCAAATCATTGCTGAAATGGGAGTTGGAACATTCTGGAATAGCACTGGGAAAAGCGAACTGTTACTTTTCAGCTACTATACTATGTTGCTAGGTCTCCAATGACAGTACAGTGGGGCACAATGGACACCTAAGTGTATGACAAGGTACTGAAATTAGCAAATTCCCTTAGAATGGTGAGGTGATCTTTGGGCAACAGAGAGGGGCTATTGGGTGTGGTCTAACTATGAAGATATTACAAATTTTTATGATGCCAGCTAGTTTCAGTGTAGACAAAGTTTATAAAGATTCAGAGCATCCATTTAATCGCAGTGTGTATAAATATAGAGAAACACATAAAAGGCAGATTTCTGAGAGGTACCTGTGCAGTATCAGTGGCTATGTGGGGAGTAGTGATATCAATATGCTGCTTTATTCAACAGCTTTCAACTTGCTTGGTGCATGACTTATGGATAGAATCTTCCTTTCAAAATCTTACAATCCTATTAAAAGGCAAAGTAAAAGAGAGTGATGCATGGCTAAGGAGGCGGATGAGAGAGAGGAAAGGGATTCTTTATGGGGACCTACACATGGCTATTTGTGTGCCATGGCAATTCAGAAGCTGTTATTGTCAAGAAGAAATAAATATGTATGCACATCTGCCTAGGTGTTTTGGTTTCAGCATTCTTAAAGTCCCATCAATGCAAAATTAACATGAATAAAAAGACATTTCTCTCCCTCTCCATTTTATAATTTTAAAATCTCCTTATAGGTCACCTCAGCGCTTCCTCTTACACTGTGCTTTTGTCCAGAAAAATTATGAAAACAACATGATGTTAAAACAAGAACAATAATCACTGTTATTCCTGGTGCACTAAGAATAACAGTGTTTATTGTCCTTGTGCTGACATTGTTTCCCTGTTGCCGTTCTGACTTAATGCTTTGTGCCTTTGCTGCTCCCACCCCAGTGAGCTTTCAGTGCACTTTTAGTTACTAACCCTTTAAGGGCTAGAAGCCCTGATTTTTTGTTGCAAAATCTGATGCAATGTAAAATGAAGTAAAACACAAACCGTTTTTACATCCCATTATGCAAACTATGGACAGATGGAAATGGGATGTAATGAGAGTTACTCCAGGGGAGAGTCTGACAAAAATGGGAAGAAGAAGGAAATATATTTGAGATAGGGAAGCTTCCAGACTGCACAATGTGCTTTATATGAATAAATAGGTGGAAGTAAGTAAAAGAAGTTTGTAGAAACCTGCAGTCAGAGAAAAATTCTCCCTCAGACACAGTACACAGGAGAAAGAGATGCCAGAAGGATAGATAATTTTCCTTCTGTCAGCGTCTCTAATAAGCATAAGAGTAAAAATCCAATCACACTTATATAACTATATAAATGAGTGATTTCAAGAAAAAAATATTTTTTCTCTTTCTCAAAGGCAAGAGCTATCGATACCCTATTATTATAGTTAAGTGAAAACTCTGCAGGGAGAAAGTATTTGCTATTCCTTGCACTGACACCTCTACACTGAGGTACCGGGTGCGTGGACAAATCCAGTTACTGTCTCTCTTTTCATTCCCTGGTTTCAGCTGGTGCATGGCACTTAACCCTTTGTTCCCCCTTTTTCTTTTATCACCCTTTCTGCCTTAACTGTTCAGACTATAAGGCTTCTAGAGAAGAAGCTCTCAGTGTATATTATTACTACATATGAAAAATTGAGGCCTTTTGGCAATTCTGTAATAAATATGTTCCAGTAGACTAGTTACTGTACAATTATGTAAAATGCTGTTAAAGATATAAGATGAAGGTACTTCAAAATACCTGCATCAGTTCAAGCCAAACAAATCAGAGGTTACATTATTTCATATTTCCTGTTTATTTACTTTAATGAAAATTCCTTTGCTTTATTTCCTGCCAGCTGTGCAAAAATCTACATTTTTTACAGATAAAACCTTATGGGTCAGGTTCATGCAGATTCTCACATAGACCTGTGAGATACTTTTTTTTTCATATGTTTAAAACTTTTGGCTTTTCATATGATTTAGAGATTATCTTTGTCAGAGGGAAGGGGTTATAGATTAAAGGCTACTGGTGCCTATGTATCACTGTGGGTATAAACGTCAGACTAACTTAAAAGTGTGTGATCAGGTTGTCCTCTAGTGGCTGCCAAAGAGAAGATCTAACCATAAATTTCACAACAAATGTTGCTGCAATGGAAATCTGTGTAAGTTCTTAAAACTTTTCTTTTGCAAGGATTTGATAACCATATCTCAAAATTATCAATCTCTGTGTGATTTCCATTCTAGTGGCAGACCCTGCAAGTCTTTTTCTTGTCTCTTCCTGAATTATGCCTCACAATAACATCCTAAATTGTGCTGCTGGAGGGTCTTTATCAGTAGAAAAAACAATTCCACAAATCTAGGCATTTTTATTCAGGGAAGAAACAACCCTTTTCTGAAATTCTATTTTCCTATTATTCTTCCACCCTCTGTACCACTGGTTTCAGCACTTTGGCTGAAGACAAGTGTGTCTTCTTGGCAGAGAACAAGTGTAACGGGAGAGAAGAGACTATTTCTCCCTCTAATTCCACAAGAGAGCATTCTTTCCTCCTTCCTGCAGCCCTGCACCTGGTGTGACGCAGATGTCCTCTCTGTGGTAGTGAACGAGGGTCTTATATCCACAGAGGAGCTCCCTGGCAGGGTTTTTGACTCTTCTACTGACCTAAGAGAGTCTTAAACTCAGATTTATTGGGAACAAATAGTTTTCTAAACACAGTGACATTGGTATTCAGACCACTGCAATAATTTGTATTAAATTCTGCAATAGAGCTCTTTTATGTTATCTTAAAAAGGAACCTCCACATATAAGACAAATAGAAAGGCAAATAAAAATAGAAACCACATGTTTCTGAAAATAAAATATTTGTTCATAAGTGCATGTTCAAATACCACACTAAAACACCCACAAGACAGAGATTTCTGAAGACAGATGAGAAATCTTTCTCAGTGGGACTTACAGAGATCATGAGGGATCCACTGGCCAGTTAATAATACCTGGCATCAGAATAATGGAAGCTGAATCAATCATCAGACAGGCTACAAGGCCTAGATTTTCTGAGTTTTAACAGTATGTAAATCTACCTGTTATCCAAGACACAGTTAAGGCCTCTCAATGTAAAACAAAGGCACCAATGAAACCATTTCGTCAGTGTTAAGATGCATAGTTTCACATCCAATAATGTACTTATTATATTTGTTTCACAAATGGTGGTGACTGCAGCAGAAAGAAGTTAACTGAGTTGCACAAGTTCATATATACAGGATGCTACAGTAGGCAGATTACTCCATTTGATGTCAGCAGGCATTATAGTTTAAACTTTAATAACTATCCCACAGTACCTCCTAACTACTGTGTAGTTATTTTGTAGTTATAAGCTTGTTATATCTTTCTTGTGCTTTCTTTTCTCTCAACTTCAGCAACAGGCCTAAGGGAACACAAAGACAGTTTGAACATTTAGTCTTAGTGTTCTTTGAGTTCTTACAGATACAAATCTTTCCTTCTCCACCTCAGGATCTGGGGTGTTAGATAGCTGCTTAGATGTGCATCTTCCAGCTGGCACTGTCACACCATGACCATCACTCTGTCTTCAGAGTCCAGGATCTGCAAGATAACAAAACTAGTGAAGGATTTCAAGCCATTACCCTCCTACTAAACAATCTAAAAAACAAATCTAAGGAAGATGTTTTCAGTTCTGTTCCCTGCTCCCACCTCCTGCCTCAATAGCTTTTGTTGCAATTGGAAGAAACAGTTTGTCTCCTTGAAAGCAAAGACAAAATGGTGATCTCCTCTTATTTTAAAAGTTCACAGATTGATAGACAAACGGTTGTAGAAAATCATCGTAGAGGTGGTACGTTTAGTGCAACTGAATAAAAAAGCTGTTCTGCTAAAGATGCACTATGAAGTTGCACAAAGGCTTTAGTGGCAGAAGCCTGGATCTCTAAGATTAAGGGACATAGTTGGAACACTTCTATCTGTACTGTTTTTCAGCTTAAATAATAATTTCTTTCCAACAAAATTAAGCTTTTTAGGAAAATACCTCTTTTTGTGGGAAACTACCTCTTAGAATAACAGATTACATATTGGAAAATAATACCTTTGTAACAGTTGTAGTCTTTGTATCTTAGTGGCTTAGTGTCAACAGCTTATGCAGACCACTTTATCAGCTGAACTTCAATTCTAATGTGGCATTATGGCCAGAGATTCCCATAATATCACATCATAGATTAGCAAGAGAAGAGATCACCCTCTGAGAAGGGAATACAGCCCATAGGTGATAACGGGGCAATGAAACATTTCAACTACAATGTTTCCATCCATTTGCACAGAGGGGAAGCGTAGTGGATAATATTTTGAGATCTTATGTTTGAATCAGTTAAAAGAACTGCACTTTATGATGAGTTTTTGAAATGAGGTACAGTTTTATTTAAACTTGCTTTATTAGTGCAAAAAAACTGCTCATTTGTTGTAGAAAATAAAAGCTCGAATGTAGCTGCTGGAAAATTTAAGTTTTGCTGAACTGGCAGAACCTAAAAGTTGGATAGGTTACTCCAAAAAACACGAAGAATAAATGCTCCATTGCAAACTGAATAAATCAATGTACTGTTTAAAGGCATAATGTAGCTATTAGTGAGTCACTTAGTGACTATCACTTGAGAAAAGTAATCAGAGGAAATGGAAACATGTTTGCATGAGTAAGGTTGTACTCTCTCAAATGTGGGTTTTTCTCATACTTAAAGTTACTTTTCCTAATAATCTGGTATTATTAGTAACAGAAATCGTGAGTTAAGAACATTTTAGAAGCTTCAAATTTTAAATACAGTTTTAACAATCATCAGAAACAGATGAGAAATATCTAATACTTAAACCCACAAAATTCGTCACCAGTGTTTTCATATCCAGATGATGTTGTGAATGACTGGGTACCATATATGAAAATGCAGCTTTGCTAAAGAAATAAGATGTCCTCTGTATACAAAATGTTTAGGGTTTTTTTACTTTCTATTTGTATTCAAAAATATTCCACAGTGTCATAGTAAAGGACCTTTCAATGGATAAAAATAGATTGCTTAGAAAATTGGAAGAGAGTTATGTTTTCATTAAAGATAGTATAAACTGTTCAAGACATTGATATTGTTCAGATATTCACAAAAATGGAAATTATACAATTGTAGGAACCCAAAAAGTATAAAAAAATGTTAGTGTAATGAGTCAACTTTATGCTAGAGGTCTACAAAATTTTGAGGCTGAAATGTGAATAGGAAAATGTTCTTCACCCAGAGGGTGGTTGGGCACTGGAATAGGCACCCCAGGGAAGTGGTCACAGCACCAAGCCTGACAGAGTTCAAGAAGCCTTTGGGCAATGCTCTCAGGCAGAAGGTGCTATTTTTGGGGTTGTCCTGTGCAGAGCCAGGAACTGAACACGATGATCCTTGTAGGTCCCTTCCAACTCAGAATATTCTATGATTCTATTTATTATTTGCAATAATAAAACATCCCAAGAAACATCAAATTAAAATGATATCAAGTGGTACAGTCAAGACAATATAAATTAATTTATTTTTTTATTTTCATTAAATATCTAAACTGGAGCAAAGTACTGTAAGGTATTATGGATACTAAAAGGTAAATTCAAGAAATTATATCAATTCAAGAAAAAAAATAATCCATCCCCCACTAGTAAGCACACAGCTACAATCGCACATGTAGAAGTTCCCCATATGCAAACTGAGGAAAGCTGAAAACTTTTTTTCTCTGAGGCATTATTATCATATGCTTACCTGTTCTTATAGTCTTTCCATAACTATATGCTCCTGGTCCCTGTCAGACAGAGGCCACTGAACATGACAAACTTTTGGTCTGCTCTCTCAAGGATGTCCTTATAATCCTCTTCCTCTCATGTTCTATTTAAACAGCAGCCACCAAGATTAGGATTTGAACCTAAACCTACTAGTAGAGGAAAGATATTGATTTATACTTTATCAAATGCTGGATAATGCTTCAGAAAAATTATTTATAAGAGTTAATAATATGTTATTTTCTAATAATATTATATAATTAAACTATCTAAATCCAAATCTTAAGTGACTTTGTTGCAATTTAATCTCTCCTATATAACTTCAAGAGTGTCTATTAAGCAGTGGTGCCTTATGCCAGAAACTTCAGTAGTGTGACTTATCCCTGTATATCAATTCAATTGCTGCTACAAGATCGCTGCTCCTTTTTTCATCAGGTAAGAATTAATTACAAAGTAAAGGAAGTCACAAGTTTTCAATGACACTTTTAAGTTATGTCTTTCCTAAATCACATGTATTTAAGGAACTATTAACCAGTGATGTAAAAATATCATTAAAATTAAAGGGATTGCTTTAAAGTCATAATATAATAGGAAATGCAATGTTATAAATAACATTTTTTCTGAGCTGTTTCAGCCTACTAGGACAAGGCCAGTTATGAAACCTTCTTGTGAGTCAGTTGACAGAAGATAGTAATTGCTTCAATCACTATGGTTTACCCGATCAATCCAGGTATATTTGATACAGTAGGCTGCCAAGTTTTATGCAACACCTCCTGAAGCAATCATGTTAATCTAGGAAATGACAGAGCAGAATGTTGAACAACTGGGAAAAAAGTACGTGATTTTTTAATGACATTCAAGCAAGGAAAGGCCTGGTTTTCTTCATTTTTTTGGAAAGCTGACCACTTTGTGCTTGCCCATTCCTCTTGATAATTAGGAGATAATAATTACTGAGAGTTGGTGTGTGCATGTGTGTTATAATTAATTACAAAGGTAGATGAAATCAGGCTTCAACAATAAGTGCAACTCATTTCTCAGTTAGATTTTGCAGTTTAAGTTTCTGAAATCTGAACTTACCCTAAAATTTTAGAACTCTTTAGCAATTAAGAAACCTAGTTCCTGTGCTTCACATCATGTATTCTTGGTGTATGTCCTAGAACATATCAAGTCACAATTTAGGTGAAGAAGCATGGAAGCAACTTGGATATCAAAATGAGTAATATACAGGTGGCAGGTGGTTCAGGTAGTGAGTTTGAGTGTGGACTGGTAAAATGATATTATATTTATCTGCAGTGTAAATTCCTCGACAATGATGATACTTAGAACAGAACAGTTTGGAAGTTAAAATAAGAGAAGAAAGCAGATTTTTTTCTCTGCTCTTTTTTATTTTGAAAGTGAAGTCTCCTACATTGCACAACACTTCTATTTTCTTTATTGAATAACTCAGAGATGTCATTGTTTATTCTGAGATTTTGGCTTAGGGTTTTTTTGTATACACTCAAGTAAATCAAAGTTTGACTAGGATATTTTTATTCAGGATAATAACTAAAAAGCACATTCTTCCATTACACAAACTATATGGCAAGTTTTAAAATACAAAAGCCTGTCTGGAGCTTAAGTTTAAGCCATTGCTTAAGTATTACATTTGTATGAGTTAGGTGTTAACCAATATGATCACATATTGTAAAGATTATTACATTTAATTCAAGTGTCAGTGAACTCCACTGTTTTGTTCTACTATGTTAATGTCTGCCATGCTGTAACAGCTGAAAATCAGACCATTATTTAGTTGATATTATACCAAGAGAGTATCATAAGTTTGCTCTGGTTAATTTTCAGAAACAAGTGAAACCATTTGGTACATGTTTTGAAAATAAATATTTGTATTATCTAGTGCACTGTAAGACTATATTAACAAGTAACAACTTGATAAGCCAAAAATAAATTATACCTGAGACAGAGTGTTTTAAGTAATGTCCAGAGAGGAAAACCCTTTCTTCACTCAGCTTAAGCACTGTGTATAATTCACATATTTCCTCTGATTTCATATTGTATTCTTTTTTCATAAGAAGTGATTTATTTCACAGTTTAATTGACCATGAAATTTCATTTTCATTTAAAAAATCAATTTATTTAGGTCTGTAACACTACAATGAAACACCTTAAACAATTCTAGTTTTCATGTTTCATTTTCATATTTCAAATAAAACTGCATAGTTAATTTTTTGTTATTTTTTTCCCTTGTCTTTCCCTGTGTAATAAAACCTGTTCTGTGAGGGAAGGTGAAGATGGCCAAGGAGGAATGAAACTTAGCAAGCTGTGTCTTATTCTGGAGAAAAACAAATCAGTCAAAAAATTAGGGGGTTATAAGGGATAAGCCTGAAGAACTTTAACTATAGTTATAATAAATGGGGTATCAAGCAGAGAGATCATGATCTCCGCAAAAAGCTCTCCAGCAATATCTTGAAGCTCAAGAAGAACAAGAGCAATTGATTGGCACTTTGTTACTTGAATGGTGGCCCTACTGATGAGACAGAAAGGCCATTAAGGATGATTTTTACACTATCTCAAATCTGCCAGATGTCAAACTTAAAACTCTGAAAGTTATAATATATTAAAAAAAAAAAAAAGCCCAAACTTGGAAAGAAATGCCTTTCCTAAACAGCCAAGACTTACATATATTTCTTCCTTTTTATTACTTTTCTGGTATATTCTTCATCATAATGTCTCCTTTACTCTCTTACAAACCAAATAATCATCTTCATTTATATGCAATATGAGCCTACTGCCACTACTGCCACAATATAAATGTGTTGCATTAAAAATTAAAAATATTATTTTTTACACTCCATCAAGATGAAAAGTGAGCCTTCATTCTCATTTGCAGTTCTGTTTCTACACAGTCATCTTTCTTGTATTGTACCGCAGGACATGATCTTAATAGCCAAATTCCTACAGACCTTAAATTACCTCAGCTGTGCTCTGAGCTTGAATCCACATGATAGCAAATACCGAAGAATTTTCAAAGGCGAGCTAACTGGGTTGCTGTGCTTCACTGGGAATCAACTTCTTTGATCTGATGTCAGAACAATAGAGAAAGGAAATGTATGGGATGGTTGATCTTTCCGCACAAGGCTCTTAAAAGCTGAAGCCATTATTTGTTTTGGAAGCTAAGAAATCTGAAAGTGACTCTTTCCATATAGTCTGGCAACCTTTTAAAAAGTAAAATGAAATGCCTGATAGGTATATCTTTTGGATCTTTTGTCCACTTAGTTGTTTCATTTATCTTTTTTTCTTTTGCTGGGGCAACGCTGAAGTCCACATTTACGTTTGCTGAGAAGTAAGGTTAACTTTCAAGTTGGCTGAAGTCCTGGCTCTGCTGAGCACTCTGTTTTGTAATTTGAAGGTTAAATTCTTCTCAGAGAGTATTGCTGGAGTTAGTGTTCTCACTTCCAATAACTGTAACAGCTGCCTGACCTTTATAAGTGCATGTCAATGTTCACACTGCTAGAAGAAGCATCATGGAGAGTAATCTTCGCAATCTCAAGAAGAAGCGCTTTGCCAGAGGCAGATCATGACCACTGAAGACGAATCAGTGAACAGTCAGATAAAACTGTTTTAACTGGATTCAAAGAGTCGCTTTTACACAGCTTCAGGTTCTATTCAAAAGTCTGCAGACCTATAGCATCCAAATTGCTCTCCTCCAAATTTTGATAAGATCAATGAGGAAAAAGAAAAATTTTAAGGGAAGCACTCTAAATGTTTTGACCTCTAGGTCAAACTCTATTCTCTGTCAAATTTAGACAGATATAACCGGATAATATATAAAATAATTATCTATCAACTTTATCCTCTATCCCAAAGAACATTTAGTATCAAAATTACTTGGTGAAAAACATTGTATTGAGACATACTTTGAATTCATCACTGTACCTCACAAACATTTCTGCTTTTCAAATAGAAACACTGGGATTTTTGAATACAATATCAGACCAATAATAAAAACCATCATCTCTAGTCAGACTCTCAAAGCAATATCAGCTTGTTTGTGAACCGAAAAGGTGCCTGCAAAAGCAGAGAAAAATAACAATATAATGCTGGTATTATGCAAATATTTCCATTAGCACTTGCAAATAGGTGTATGAAAGCCAGAGAAGGAACCCAACTAAGAAAGAATGACCCAAGATACAGCACATAAGTGAGACCTGGGTGTTTCTATGAAAAAAATGATTGTTTTGAACACTTGAGAGCAAAATACATTTTTGAAACTCTATTTGTCACCCTCCTCTAGATACTAGAGGTTATTACTAGAAATTCTAAAATTTTTTAGAATCTGTTGCTCCAAAATAAATGTTTTAGACCATACTTCCTCTTTCTAAATATTCAGTAAATTAAAAGTCTGTTTATAATTTAATGACAGAGAATAAATGACATCTGCAACTTGGCAGAACAATGTAAACTGGAGTTTGTCTGACTCAGACTAAGCTTCTGGCCCTGTTTACAGCAGAAGACAAAGACAAAGAAAGACTCAAGCCAGTGGAAATTTTTCAACTTAGCTAGTATAATAAACTAATATAGTATCTCATATCTTTTTTTTTTAAGGAAAAAAAAAGGGGAAAAAAAAAAAAAGCTGTTTGTTCAGTTCTGTGGCTCATGACCTGGCTTATGTTTTGAAACATCTGTTACTGGCTGCAACCAAGGCAACCAGCAAATGTTGGAAATTTCATAACACTTTAGGAATGTTAAGATATTATTTATGGGAACACCCTATAATTCAAAAGTATTTTAACTACAACCTAATTAATTTTAGGCCACAGACTGCACAGATATACTCATATCCTTTTCTTCACATATAGAGATGAACTATTTTGTCATGTATACATATTCATATTGAAATATGAACGGATTTTTAAAAAAATCTCACAGAAAATGCATGCATTTAAGTTTTAGCTTTCACAACAAATAGAGAACTTCTGTAAAAGTTTTAATCCCATAATGTCATGTGGACTCTTCCTGCCAAAACCTTCATTTGAAAAGTTCTGGTTAAAATGAAAATGTTTTGATTTTATAGGTCACGATACTTTAATTTTTCATTATTTTGTTGAAGAAATCTTTATTTTGACTTGCTACAGGACTAATTTGTATATATCCACATCTCCATTGTTTTGTCTGTTATTTGTATTACGTTTTTTTTCCCAGGATTTAGTTTTCTTTCTGAAGTAGTAACATGCTGACTAAAGATGGGTAGTAGTCATAAAATTCTTGTACATTCAAAGCTGTGTCTGCTTACTTTCTGAGGATAGAATTTTGTGCATTACAGGCGTTGAAGTTCAGCCTTTTTCCTATATTGGTGAACTGGTATAAGGTGGAACAAGAAGACAAGAATGATGAAACAATGAGAAAAGTCAAATAATTAAACTCAAAATCACTCAGGGAAAAAAATATTTCTACACAACAGATTTAAGCTGTCAATTACATAGAAAGATTCATTTTGCCAAAACAAATTTCATAGTCATAAAAGTAAACATCATGATGCAATTACTGGAAAGGTACTATTCATTTAATTTATTTGGGTTTTTAGACAGGTTTCAAGCAATTGTTCAAAAAGCTTTTATGGTTGAGAACAAAATAAAATAACAATAATAATCATAATCCAACTGCAGTTTCTTGACAGTGATCTTGCTACTCAATTTTAAGGTTTTTATCCTATTTTAATTCTCCAGGAAGAAAGAAATAGATTTTAATGGTTCCTTGGGCAACAAATTATATTCTTCAGGGTCTCTATTTTCTTTCTAGGAGGAGATATAGTGTGCTACCACAAAGACTCACTCACATTTTCCATGTTTCGGTAACATTTATTATAGCATTTCATAAGTCCTGATTTTTTCTGTTTTACATCTGGTCATTCTTTTGATGTCAAGAGTTGTTCTCATTATTTCTAGAGCATAATGAGAAGTTATATGTAATATTCTCATATAGAGCAGATACAAGCAACTGTCACAATACCTTGTCATAGCTTGAGTCCTAAAATATATTTCAACTGGAAATAGCATTCAGGATTTGAGGTGATTCAGAGCAAGCCCATTTGTTTCTTTAAGCAATGAATTTTGGGAATGGTCTGTTTCTGTTACTTCTTCTATCTTGCATCTTCATGTGAACTGCTAGGTTGGGTGTGGTTTTGTTCCCATCTACACTGGTTACTGGTAGTGGTATTCACCTACAGACTTCTAAACTCAGTGAAACACATTCTCCATGCAAAACTGGAATGCAAATGTTATATGAGGCAAAACTAAATAATTAAAAGAGAACAGTTACAAGAAAATAATCATCACTGTAAGGGTATAAAGAGACTACTACAAAAGGTAATGGTGAAACAGTTGTCTGGTCTAGGTGTTATTCTGATCCCAATATATTACCTTGAATTTGAAGGAGCACAACAAGCAGGAAGGTATACAATCTTGCTAGCTGAAAGGAAGCTGACCCTGCCACAGCCCTTCCCTGGAAAAAAATCCAACCAAAACTAAAAAAGTCTGCCATAAAAAACCCCCCCAAACAACTAAACTCTTAATAAAATAATAATAATAATAATAATAATAAAAAGTGGCTTTCTGTAAGACCCCAGCTCAGCTCACAGTTTATTGAAAGGGTTTTAAGTAAAAAAAGATACAAGGTCCCAAGGCCCAGGTCCTTTTACCTTGAGGCTGCACATGGGAAAAATGCTACAATGCTTCTCAGGGGGTCAAAATAACACACTTTCACTGGCAAACTCTGGAAAGTCAGGGAACTTGGTAAAAGTTTAAAACAAACATTCAATCAACTTAAAGTATTTCACAAAGCATTGACTTAGCAAATTCAAACCCATCCAGGTTTAAGTTACTCAAATATCAAGAAAAGGGAATTGGAGAAGAAGAAGTTGAGAGAGAGACAGAGAGAGAGAGAATACCTTAGACGTGTTGTAGAACCAGCTACCAGAAATTCAAGAACAGTAGAGCTGCAACCCAACGAAGGCCACATGGTGTTGGGTTTTTTGCTCTGGACTGCTGCGGCCATCCCCCCTCAGGTGGGGCTTTTGATATGCCAGCCATTCTGGGGCTGCATCGGGGGCTGCAGGGGGTGTGGTGTGGGGCAGTTCTCCCAGTGTCAGCCAGTGACTGACAGCTGTGCTAGAGGCTCTGAAGGAGGTGGGGTTATGGAAGGGGGGCAGAGCACCATTCCACCACCACTCCTGAACCTGATCTGCTCCCTCCCCCACACACAGAGGTGTTTCTAACCATTAAACATTTTTCAGTCCCTCACAATTTTAAGATATTTGAGAGTGTCTAAAGGAGGGCAATGAAGATGGTGAAGGGCCTTGAGTGGAAGCCATATGAGAAGCAGCTGAGGCCACTTGATCTATTCAGCCTGGAGAAGAGGAGACTGAGGGGAGACCTCATTGCAGTTACAACTTCCTCATGAGGGGAAGAAGAGGGACAGGCACTTGTCTCCTCTGTGGTGACCAATGATAGGACCTGAGGGAATGGCCTGAGGTTGTATCGGGAGAGACTTAGGTTGGATATTAGAAAAAGGTTCTTCACCCAGAGGTTGGTTGGGCACTGGAACAGGCTCCTCAGGGAAGTGGTCACAGCACCAAACCTGACAGAGTTCAAGAACTGTTTGGATGATACTCTCAGGCACATGATGTGACTCTTGGGAATGGTCCTGTTCAGGACCAGGAGTTGGACTCGATGATCTTTGTGGGTCCCTTCCAACTCAGCATATTCTCTGATTCTGTGAATATCCAAAGGTCACAATTGTCAGCCAAAGCTGACAAACTGTTCCCATTATAAGACATTGGGGCTAGATATTTCTCAACCATTTGCAACACTTCCTAGTACTGTACAATGTTAGTTTCTGGATGCAATCTTTGTAAATTTTTCTGAATAAATATTCCAGGAGCATATTAATTTTACTTTTAAGAATGAGGGAAATATTTGCTTTGCTGTTGCTAAAAATTCTAAGTCTTTTCACAACACAAAAAATACTTTCGCTTCAAAAAAGGCAAAGATTTTCAGCAGGTATGTTACCTTCATATCAAGACATGATTTTTCTATTCTTTTGAAAACTGTCCCCAATCTATGCTTTAAGGTTTGTTTGAAATAAAATCTTTGAAAAATCTCAAATTTTGTTTGCTAAGAGATCATTGATTTTTTTTTGTTGCAGTTAAGTCCCATAGAGAGTTCTGCTGCAGTAACGCTAGTTTATTCCTTTGGCTAAGAATGTTTTTTTCTCTCATTGCTTTAGAAAATTGAAGTGAAAGGGCAGAAATGTTGCAAATTCACTGTGACAACTGAAATGGACAGCTATGAACATGTGAAAAGTTATTTTAAAAGAAGAATTGCAGAAAATCAGTTTTTGAAGTTATCAAAATGGAACGCTCAAAGTATTGATTTTGTGTATATATGAAGTATGAACACGAAATAAACAGAGAAACATAAGGATCAATGGACTGTTAACTGCAACTTCAGCCAAGCACAAATATATTTTCTTTCCTATACTGTAGCCAAGTGCACGTGCAACAGTCCAGCAGAAAGTCGTGTGTGCAAAAGTATGTTCTACTCAGTGATCAGATTGAAGTGGCTAGTGACACTGGAATGAAAGTAAAATATTTTTCCATTTTTTCTTTTTCCTTTTTTCTTTTTCTCTTTCTTTTTCAATTGGCTTTGCTTTGTGTACTCCATGGGCAGAGTGTCCCATGGGCAGTTGGAAGAAAAAAGGAATTTGCTGAGTTAAAAAAGGAGAAAATATTTCTGCTTTTCTGAAATCCTTATACAAAATTAAGTTTGGCTGAATTTCACAGACATACAAGAAATAACACATAAGTTTTCATACGTGAATATTTCTGTAATGTGAAATGCCATTTCTTTAGAAAACATGCTTATTTTGGATCATACTGATGCAATGAAAAAGGAGTCCACAACAAATAGAGAAGTTCTTGCAAAAAAATTTGTAAGGAAATTAATCAGTTGTTTTACTGTAGATCAGACCATACCACGCTAAGATCAAGTAATCTAGGGTCTGAGTGAAGTAGTTTGAAGATATTTGCTTATTATTTGTATCTAGTGATTCAGAGATTTTAACATAAAAATAAGGAATTGTATGGAAAGCAGATTACTTTGCAAGTAATTTATTATTCTATACTCTCATATCAGTATTTTTGCTGTGTTGGTAACACAGGAGACACAGAAGCTGAAATTAACTGTTTTAACTGCTACAGAAAAAAAATGGTGATTAAACTATGAAGTAATAAATTATATTTGGTTAACTTATTGAATAAATTATATGTCTAGATTCAAGTACAGAAATTTAAACAGTTTTGTTGCTAATGAGTAATCTGGATAATGTTAATACTAACGAGAATAATAGAACTGAACTTTGTAACTGCAAATTATACTTCTTCCTGCCTGTATTTGTTGGCATTTATAATTAGGAGATAACTTTATAAAACTCACTAATTGAAAATCACAGAAAATCTCTAGTGCTAACTACTTTACTAAAGCCAGATTATACATACATATCAGTGATAATAGAGTAAAAATAACCTTAATTTTGTATTTTTCACATTCTAAGTCCTGTTCTTTTATTAAATAGAATCATAGAATTGTTTCGGTTGGACAAGATCTTAAAGTTCATTTAGTTCCAGCCACCCCACCACAGTCATGGCCACCTTCTACTAGGTCAGGCTGCTCAAAGGCTCATTCAACCTGGCCTTGGGGGCATCCACAACTTCTCTGGTCAACCTGTGCCAGTGCTTCACCACCCTCACAATAAAGAATTTCTTCCTTATATCTAATCTTAACCTACTCTCTTTCACTCTAAAACCATTCCCCCTTGTCCTGTCATTACATGCCCTCTTTGTAAGTCTCTCTGCAGATTTCTTGTAAGCCCCCTTCTGGTACTGAAAGGCAACAAGAAGGTCACCCCAGAGCCCTCTCTCGTCCTGGTGGAACAACCTCAATCCTCTCAGTCTTTCCTCACAGGAGATGTGCTCCACCCCTCTAATTATTTCAGTGCCCCTAAAGACAGGTTTCTGGACACCAAAATGACCAAAGAGGAAGTATAAAATATACTTTGTAAAAGCTTATAATGTTTTCTTCACTTCCGCTTTATTCCATGTGAGATTTTGAGTAAACTTATCAGCTGCCACCACATCCTTTCTGTGGGTTTCCACAGATCCACTGAACACATATCTCCGTTCTTAAGGGATGTTAAAAGCTACCAGTGCTTCCAGCAACTCAACACCCAGGAATTCCTCCTGCCCTGCTGTTGGAGCCCAGTCCTGGACACCTGGAGACCAGGAGGTCTCTGGGCCAAACTGCAGGTTCAACAAGTAGCAAATCTCAGCATGTGCCTCATGCATGGCCTGCTGCATGAGTTACCACAGACAATGTGCTGCCTTCAACAGCACCTGTAAGATTCATATACCACATAAGTGTAGACAAACAAATCGTCTTCCATCCTGCAGAGAGACCTCGACAAATTAGAGAGATAGGCAATCACCAACTACAGGAAGTTTAACAAGGGCAAGTGCTGGATTCTGCACCTAGGGCAGGGCAACCCTGGTTGTGTGTGTCCTAGCAGATGGCAAGTTGAATATGAGTCAGCAGTGCCCTGGCAGTCAGAGGGCCAAACATGTCCTGGGGAGCATCAGGCAAATCATCACCAGCCGGTCGAGTGAGGTGGTTGTCCTGCTCTGCTCTGCACTGGTGTGTCCTCACCTTGAATATTGTGTGCAGTTTTGGGTACCACAATACAAAAAACCATTTTTATATTTTTAACGTATTTAAACATAGCATCCAAAGGAGGGCCAAAAGGATGGTGAAGGGTCTGGACGAGAAGCCTTATGAGGAACAGCTGGAGTCACTTGGTTTGTTCAGCCTGGAGCAGACTGAGGGGAGACTTCCTCATGAGGGGAAGAGGAGAGGCAAGTTTTATGACTAGCCCCTGAAGGCAAGGGTAACTACGTTCATGTTAATAGATGCCTTGGGGCTGATTAGAGTGAATGACCCGTGTATATCTATATTGTGTATTTATGTTGGGTTTATTTTAGATCAATTTGATTGCAATGGAAAGGAGGTATATAGCCATTTTTTTAATTAATTTTAGAAATGCAACAATATATAAGGATATCATGTAAGAAAATATATAAGGAAGAGAAAGAAAGGATAAGAGTAAATAGTGGAAAGATATCACCACCCTTGTATCCAGAGATGTGACGATTGTTGCAATTTCAATGTCTGTTGGTCAAAGTGATGGTCAGAGTCTTGATCTGTCATGGGTGGGGGAAGCCCATGAAACATAGAGTTCAATGGGTTAATATACACTCAGGTTCAGGTGGGAACACTCAGGTACCTCCCATGGAGGGAGAGTTTCACAGTGTCTGTTACAACACTGTAGATCATAGTGGAAGGCCATGAAATGTGAAATGTGTCTGGGGGTGCTACGGGGGTCTTTGATGGTTTATGACACCTTCTAAGACATGACAGCTACCTCTCACATCAGTGCAGCTCAGCCAGTTACTCCCCATCAGAAGAGATGAATACCCTCAGGCCTGCATGTGAATGCGAATGTCCCACGTCCCATGTCCCAGTAACTTCCTCTGGAGGGGGGAGAGTTTTACAACTGAGCCAGTTGTGTGAGGGAGGACATTGGCATGATAAAAAGCATTACTCTATCTCCACAGGATCTGTTTCTTATCAGCCTTCTCCCTTATCTTGCTCAAAACCCAGCTTGTTGCTAAGCAAAACTCAGTTGGTCGTGGTCATCCTCCAGTGGTGGGTGCTCACCCACTCTGCACCTGGGCTGTTCTTATGCAGATCAGAAGTTTCACCAGAACACATCCAAAACCTGTCTTCCTCCCCTTCATTTGGGGTGTGCAAACCTGGCCTCAGCAAAGCACCTGCTGCTTTTGCAAATGGTCGATTGTTTGAGTCATTAACCATTAACATTTCAGTCTCTCACAGTAAGTACTGATCTCTTCACTCTCGTGCCTAGTGACAAGATTTGAGGAAACAGCATGAAGCTGAGTCAGGGGGGTTTTAGGTTAGATATCAGGAAGAGGTTTTTTACCCAGAGGGTGGTTGAGCACTGGAATAGGCTCCCTGTAGAAGTGGTCACAGCACCAAGCCTGCCAGAGTTCAAGAAGCGTTTGGACAACACTCTCAGGCATATAGTGTCATTCTTGGGGATTCCTGCTCAGGGCCAGGAGTTGGACTCCATGATCCTGATGAATCTCTTCCAACTCAGCATATTTTATGATTCTATGGTTGATTCTTTGTCTGGTGAAGACTAAATGTCATGAGTGAAAACACACACAATGCTTCAGATTTGTAAGATTCACAGGGAAACTCACATTCATCAATCACCATGAGTACTGAGGCAGCATGGTCCCTCTGTCCACCTGATACCACTGCCTGGATCCCAGGCCCTATAAACCACTTCCCAGGTCTCCTACTCTTCTGCAAGTTCAGCTTGATGCTAATCAGCACACACTCACACTCATCTCACAGTCTTCCCAAACTCACAGGTCCCCACGAATACCAGCACAGACCCCCATTCTGATACTCATTGCTGGACCAAGGGCCTTCTACCCACTGGCTCATCAATCTTGAAGCTTACTAGAGAGTGAGGCACACAAACCTCACCACATACCATTTTGGGTCAGATACAGACATCTGACCTGCTACAGCAGCAGTCACTAGGGTACAGATACTGCGACTTGCAGTTCTGCTCCAGCCACCAACATTGACCTCCTCACTCACTTCACTCACACCATTCCTTCCCCTCAGTAGCTGATTTTCAGGATAGACAATGTACCTGTTCCAGTACCTGGCAGCAGAGACCGTCACCCATTCCAGTAGCTGGCACCGAGACCACACATTCTCTCCAGTCACTGGCAGCGTAGGCCAAAGTCCTCTATTCCTACGCTCTGACTCCAGTTGGTGACACCAAATCCACTCGTGTTGGTCCCCCAGTAGCTGGCACTTTGGGCATGAAAACTGCAGGACCTAACTACCATCTGGAGAGCTGATTTTTTTGTTAGATTTATTTACGCTGGATATAACTTTAATAGCTTTCAATACAAAGTATACTCAAATATGGCTCAGTCTCAACATTTTCCCAGATTTTAAACACAGAGATCTGGTTTATGTTGCTTTCATGTCATTATCCAATACTGTAGCACCTCATAGAATTAAGGTTGTAAGCAAGAGGTGCTGTGAAATTTCTACAGAGCCAAGACCTGATGCATAATTCCTTTGTAACTAAGGTGTTGACTTTGCTATGATTCTTGCCAGAAGATCCTTCCACATATTGCACTCAGAACCTTGATTTGGGCTGAGAGGTTTGTCTGCAAAATTCAGGGCATGAAAGCTGCCAAAATTTAAAAGAAGTGCTAAGATCATTTGGCCATCTCAAAATTCTACTCCTTCCTGGTTTCTCCCACTCCTTTCTTTGAAGAATTAAAATATAGCTGAAGTGCTAAGAGTTGTAAGAGGAAAACTGCATCTCTTAAAACATTTAAATCTTTCCACCCCCTAATTGCAAATTGCCAAACAACAGATTGCAAAGGCAGCTTTGACTACTGTGCTTACAAGTTTCATACCATTTGTCTGTTAAGTTCAAGATGGAAAGGTAGTATGAAAGCTGCCAGTATTTTTTGTTTATTTTTTGAAAGTCATCTGTTTCAAGAAAGATTGAGATAAGGTAGAAAGAACAAAAACAAAAAATGGAAAAAAAAAGTTGTTAGCCAAGAGCAAACAAATTACATATGCATGCAACAGAAATCCGGCACATATCATGAGTTCCCTCCTTAAATAAATTCAGTGCTGCCAGACTGATGGAATACATGCACTGCAGGGAGTATTGTCAGACTGCTGGTATCTCAGGTCTGCCTATCTCAGCTTTGGACTAGCCACTCAGCTCTGTTTTTTGTCTTAGCATATTTTAGCTCTGAACTGAAGATTGCTCATGAAACCTCTGTTTCTGCTGTTTTCTTCTTTAAGCTAACAAAATTTTCAACAAAAATATCAATTAAAGCAGCTTTTCTGACTTACATTTTCAGTCCAAGAAGCACTAATGTTGCACACTCTGTTCCAAAACACTTCTAATTTTGAATTAAGGAAAACAAAGCCAACATGGACACTGTAGGTGGAAAAGTGGGAACAAGACACACGTCTTATCTTTGATAATGTGATAATTGACTCAGATGACTGAAGGAGACTTCCTTTCAGTCCCTCTGCATCTGGTACAATGATCAGGGAGGTCTGGAAGTCTGTCTTTCTCTCTGGAAGCTTCCCCTTGGAGATCACTCTTGCAGAATCAGCAACACAAAGTAGAATGAGATCACATTCCTTACATTTTAAGGCTGTCAATTTGACCAGAATGGTTATGCCAGGTGACTGTTTACAAATATTGCTTTTTCAGTCCCTGGATTCATGGAAGAAAGAAACACTAGTTGCAAGCTATTAATTAATCCATTTTATTAACTCAACAATCCCTAAATCTGAGAATAGAACATTTTTAAGTTAAGTGATAAATGTATATAAAAGAATATGAAGTAAGACTAATTTCATCTTGTTATTTTGCCTTAGTGGCCATCAGTAGAAAAAGTTGAGATTAAGAGATTTGGTCAAAAAATTATGTCAACTGAACAGACAGCTGAATCACTGACCCAAGTAGGAATTACATAAACAAGGAAAAGTTCTAAGGGAGTGAAGATCCTCACTCTGTATTTAAAACTAGTTAAGAGACAGGAAATAAAGTGAATTAATAAAGTGATTATTGACAAACATTGCAAAAGAATTTCTGTTATTCAGTGTAACTGTCAATCCAGAGCAGAGTTAGTAGTAAAACACCCTAATGTTTAGTCTGTATTACCTTATGTCAGTTTGTCAAAATGAGTGAGGATTACAGACTACTTCCTGAAGATCAAATGAAACTAGAAGAAGTGAGCTCAGCTGTTATAATTTATTTATTATAATACTGTTTATCATAGGTGGTTACAAACTAATATATGTTAAGAATTCTAGCATAGAAATTAATTCAAAATTCTAGGGAAGACAATATATTTATACACAATAAGTCTTCAGATCTACAGTGCTGAAAAACTGCAATGAAAGGTAAGTTGCTTAATATGTTGATACTTTATGGTTGCAGGATATGTAATTAATTTACTCTGGTAACTGCTATACACATGATATAATCTATTTAACATAAGGCATATATTTTAGGGATATAAAATACTAGTGAAATTAAAATCCCGGAGTACATTTGAATTTACTTTTCATTAAAAAACTGTAAAGAAAAATTATGCCAACTTTATTTTTTTCAAAAAATCACAAGATAGGACATGATAAGTGTAATTCTAAAAATTATATTGATAATCTCTTTTAATATGTTCCCATGGTATTTGTCATATACCTAGAAGATAACTTTAGACAGACGTTTTTATTATAATAATTTTTCTTCATGTTTTAAGTTAGGAATTTGTCATGGTTCTTGTAGATTTGTAGTATGTTTCTTATCATCACTTGAAAAATCTTTTCTACATTTGCTTCATTTTGCTAAGAGTATTTTCAACATTTTAAAGGTATAATGCATAGCAAAAATTACTGATAGTTGTAAAAAAATCTCAATTTATTTGTTGTGGTTATCTATATATCCATCATCCTCATTGTCATCACACATCACTTGGTAACACTTTTACTTCAGAAGGAATTTTATGTTTGTCATATTGAAAGTTCAGAATCCACAAATCTCATGCTGATAATGCACTTCAGTAATTGTGCTGTACCGCAAATATTTCTGTGTGCAAGTTTTAAATAAGTTATTCAGCTGAATAATGTCACAAATCAGAGGCTCTGTTCAAAATGCCAGCATGTTCTTTCCATTAATATCACAGGAATGAAACTCACATTATTACCAGTGTATAACAAATGAGGCTCAGTGAGTAACTGTGAGGCATATTGCTCCGTGTATGTCTGTGCTATCATAAGCATATAATTTTATTCACTACAACATAAGATATACATTTTGTAAGAGAAGAGTGCTGATTTTGGCTGGGATAATCTTTTAAATATGATAAACAGGAGCTAAAGGCAACATTATGTCAGCAAATCACTGCTGCAAATCAAAGCTCTAAGCAACATACACTGAGCTGGACACTAAAGTAATTTTTAAAGGCTGTAAAAACAACCAGTCTGTTTTCTGACCAGTTCTATCCAATATTCACAGGCATGCTCTATCACATAAGTAATCTGCTTCTGTGTTCAACTCATTTCCAAGCATTGTCTTCTGCCGAGCTTTGTCAGTTTAGGGTTGTAAGATCATCAAAACAGCTCAACGTCTTTATTGCCGTAGCCACGTCATAAGAAAGACAAGATATGTAGTGCTATATTTTGGATTTTGCTGGCCAGTGCTTACACAACTTCAATACCTTTTCTGCTTCTCATGCTGCTCTACCAGCTAAATGGCTGGATGTGTACAAGAAATTGGAAGAGGACACACTTGGGACAGCTGACCCCACTGAACAAATGGATATCCCATGCCATAGTACATTATGCTCAGCAATGAAAAGTGGACAAAGGGGGGGGGATATTAGGAGTTATGATGTTTGCCTTCCAAGTAGCTGCTAATCATGATGAAGCCGTGCTCTCCAGGAGAGGGGCTAAACATGCGCCTGCTAATGGGAAGCAGAGAATTCATTCCTCATTTTGCTTTGCTTGCATGTGCAGCTTTTGCTTTCCCTATCAAACTGTCTTTTATTTCAACCCATGAGATTTCTCACTTTCACACTTTTGATTTTCTTTCCCATCCCACCTGGGGAGAAGGGAGTGAGCAGCTGTGTGGGGCTTAGCTGCCTACCAGAGTTAACCCACAACACCCATAAAAGAAAAACTTGAATAAATTCTCTCTCACCTACTACATTAAACATGTAGACAAGCATCAGCTTGTCTCTAGCCAAGAGAACTTTTGATTTATTCAGTGGATGTTCAGGAGAAGCTACATCATCTTGGCTGTCAGTAAAGTGACACAAACTTGATGTAAAAGTTAGTTACTAATATAGCATCTTCAGAAGAGTTTAAAATAGACTCCAAATGACAGGAAAAAAAAGAAAGGGCTTGTCATGAGGAATTTGTTATAAATAATTGTCATGGTTTCAGAGCCCCAAAATCCAATTCCCTAGTTCTAGCCCCCCCCTCCCTCATCTCAACCCAGTGTGAGATGGGTTTTCCAGACACCACACGAGACTCCAAATGGGGGGAAGGGAATATATTACAGTGACTGTACACAGAAATAAATATTATAATACATCACACACACAATCTCAACTATCTCTACCATGACAAAACAGTATTTACAATGGATCAAATCTCTTCTCCCTTCCAAATAAAAGTCCAGGAAGGAAGAAGGAAAAGATCCTTCCCACTCTCAGAGCAGTAAGTCTTTCTAGGGCAGCAGTGTCTCTTTCTCTCTTCCATGCAGCAGCTGTAGCTGGATCTTCGTCAATACACATGAGGGGAGTCCAAGCCCCTCGGCCCTTCGTCTCCAAACGAAGGTCTCGCCCATGTCACCTCGCCAACAGGGACAAAACTCGCTTCACCACGGGCATATCACGAAGTGCAGGGGCATCTTCGTGAAAGTTCCTTCCTCAGGGGATTCACCCCTGAGTCAGAATGTCTCGGGCAGCTTTCAGTTGAAGGCCTTTTCCTCGAGGGTTCTATCAGAGCTTCCGTGCTCTGATCTCAGGCTGCTAGCTTCTCAGCAGCAGCGAGGGGGGACCCCCCACACACTTTCCATCGGCCGTCCTGGTCCAGCTTCCAGGACGCCTGAGCTTCTTAGCTCCTCTTTCAGCAGTGCATGCTGCATTCCAAGACTCTTCTCAAGCAAGAGTCCATCTCCTTCCTCCTAGGAGGGGTCTCAAAGGAGTTTGGGGGTTCTGGTTGAGTCCTTACCCCAAAAACTCTCTCTCTGTAGTGGCTTAGTTCTCTCTCTGCTGCTGCTCTCTTTCTCTTCAGACAACTCTGTGTCTTCCCTCGGCTGCATGCCGGCTCTGCAGCTTCTTCTTATCTCTTGGCTCTCTGCCCTCCGTACGCTGCTGCTTCTGCTGCTGCCACTTCTGCTGTCCACGGTGGAGGAAACTCCTCCAGCTCTCAGCTACAGAACTCAGCCCAGTTTAATACTGTTCCAAGTTCCTGCAGCCCCCATCCGGGGGCTGGGGGGCTGTGGCCCCCCGAAGGGGCTCCTGCCCCTTCCTCATGGCTTTCACAACATGGCCACCTCTCCAACAACTACCACAACTCCTTTCTTTTCTGGTCTAAGTGATATGTTTATATTTTGCAGGAACACAGATTGGTTCAAATCTCAAGTGTCACCACCCTCTGGGGGTTACAACTTTCTCAGCTCCAGGGGGAAAACCTGTTTCAAACCACTACAATAATTATTTTTTTACTTCTTATGATCAGATGACTTCTCAGTCAGGTTATGGTTTTATTCAGGTTTTCCTTGTGAAGACACCCAATTAACTATGGGACATAATAGTACATCAAAGGTGGTGGCACATCATGGACAAAAGCAATGTCATAATACCAAAGAATACAGAATAGAAAGTTGAATGTGTGATATGAGATGTTCACATTGAAAGAATATGTTTCAGTCTCCTCCTGTGATGGTAACAAATCAAGAAAAAGATTGTTCAAATGTAATGCACTATATAGTATTTAGTCTTAAAATTAATTTTTCTGGAAAAAAAATGCTGGATATAGTCTTTAAAGTATAAAGACTTACTTGCTGTAATAATTTTTATTTCTCAACTAAGAATGAAACTCAAGAATGAAAGACTGCCTTAGTAATCTACAGTCTACCCACTGTATTCAATTTTATTATTCCTTGTTATTCTTATCTTTATCTGATTAAATTATTTGTATTTAATTTGAGAAGTCTGATGGTGCTACACTCCAACATGCAGTTACAGAAATTCCTTCTTTGATAAAATGATGTTTGAAGATGTGTCAGAAGCACACATTTGTTTAGACTGATGTATTTTTCAAACATATGAGTGAGTGTAAAAGATCAAAATCTTTCTGGATCTAATTTGATGCTCCAAAAAACTATCACAAAGTTACTGCAGAAAAACATACTACACTTATAAAACAAGTATCTTCATCAGTAACCTCATTTTTGGTAACTAAAAGGGAGATGTAGCTGACAAGAATTTAGCAGAAACCTGAAAAAGTTATCTTTTAACAATTAATACAATTCATCAATGAAAACAAAAATAACCAAATACAGAGCCCCCAAAACAAATTATTTTCTCCCTAGTGTCCCTCAGTGGTATTCAGTATAAAATATTCATGCATTTAACTCAACTTACATGGTTTAAAACAATTTCACTTAATATAAAAGATAAGATGATTTCTAATTTTTTTTTCAGATTTTCACTTAGTTACTTTTTCCAGTAAGGAAACTTTAAAAAAACCCACACAAAACAAACACAGAAAAAAACAAACACTCCCCTCTCCCCCCCAAAAAAACAAACCATAAACAAAAGCACCCAACGTCCCAAACTCCTTAAGCAGCGATACTGTTTTGCCTATTTTCATTTCCCCCTTTTATAACAATTACAGAATTCAGAAAGACATAACAGCCAGCATAAACTCTCAAAGACAATTTTCTAAATTATAGGATGGTGGTGTGGCAGGTGCTATTTCTGAAAAATTCCTACCAAGTAACAACTTTATTCAAACAGGATAAAGATAACCTTAAAATTATACATCTATCAAATAAACAAATAGAACTAGAAAGCAAACACAAACAATTTTTTAAAAAATTGAGTCAGGATTAACAGCCAGAAAACATTTGGACTGCTCTTTTAAGCAGCAACCCTTCCTAAATGGCAATATATACCCTTGCTCAATATCCAATGCTCAAGTCCCTCTAGAGTCCCATCAGCTTCTCCTTTTTCTGTGTCATCTGCCATTCAAATTACCACAATTGTTACAGCCTGTTTCAAAATCAGCTTTTGTCAGTCATCCCCAGTTTGTAGAAACACACGTAGAGGTGAAAATCTTGTCCTCAATAGACTGAAATAAATCCTTAATATTTGGAAGAGAAGCAGGCACATATAAATGTGCATTGTATCTTATTAGCTTATTTTATTGCAAGGGCAGGAAATCATTATTCCATATTCTCTTGGTGAACATCTGTGTTTCCTTTTTGTGACAAAATTTACTTTAGTGCATAGGGCCAGCTCACTGTGACAATAGGACAAAAGAGACTTTCTGTACATGAGAAAATTTCAGCCTGTACTTATGTATCATTCTACTGCATTTCAGTTTCATTTTATTGAGTAAAACAGAACCAAATATGTAAACATCATGATTTTATGAAACCCATAATTTTCTAGTCTTAATATGATGATATTCTTTTTTTTTGAATCTTCCTGAACCTTGCTTAGAGGGTTAAATGTCGGTAAAACGAGCTTCGCAATAACACCAGTTTTTTTATTCTGCATATATTCTGATAAGAACCAAAAGGTGACAAAATAGGGTGCAGTAGTTTACAAGAAATCTTAATCCAAGTACAGAATTTCAATTAAAATAGTTACAAAACGGAAGACACAACAGACACTGTTGGTAAACTCTGGATAAGTGGTAAAGAGGAGCTAAAGACAGACTGAAAAAGTAAGAAGCACCAGAGCTACCATAGGTCTCAAAATTCCCATTATTAAATGCTGCTGAAAGGTCAAGTAGCACTAAATAGTGTAAGGGCCATAACTGGTAATTAGGAAAACACCATCAATATCTTTTGCCTGAAGACTTTTCAGAATCAAATAAGACCAAATGAAATCAGGCAATAATGTATTATGCAAAATGCCTTAATAATAATTAATAAATTGTATCCCTTTTTAATTCTCCTATATTATTATAAAATTAATTATATTTCTGCTGGAGAAAATGACTTCTCATGGCTTGGGAAAGTGCGCTGTTCACTGGGTAAAAAACTATCTGAATGGTCAGGCCCAGAGAGTGCTGGTGAACAGAGTTACATCCAGCTGACAGCTGGTCACAAGTGCAGTTCTCCAGGGTCCAGTGTTGGGGACAGACCTCTTTAATATTTTTATCAATTACCTGAATGAGGGGATTGAGTGCACTCTCAGTCAGTTTGCAGAAGACACCAAGCTGGGGGGGAGTATTGGTCGGCTGAAGGGTAGGAAGGAAACGCAGAGGGATCTGGACAGGCTGGATCCACGGGATGAGGCCAACTGGATGAGGTTCAATGAGGCCAAGTACTGGGTCCTGCAACAGGGTCACAAGAACCCCATGCAGTGCTACAGGCCTAAACCAAGTGGCTGGGAAATTGTCCAGAGGAAAAGAACCTGGGAGTGCTGGTCATCAGCAGCTGAGCATGAGCCAGCAGTGTGCCCTGGTGGCCAAGAAGGACAATGGCATCCTGGCCTGTATCAGAAACAGCGTGGCCAGCAGGACTAGGACAGTGATCATCTCCTGTACTCAGCACTGGTGAGGCTGTAATTCAAACCCTCTGTTCAAGTTTTGGGCCTCTCACTACAAGAAAGGCATTGAGGTGCTGGATCGTGTCCAGAGAAGGGCGATGAAGCTGATGAAGGATCTGGAGCACAAGTCTTATGAGGAGCAGCTGATGGAGCTGAGGTTGTTTAGCCTGAAAGAGGCTCAGGGGAGAACTTATTGCTCTCCACAACTACCTAATGGGAGGTTGTAGTGAGGTGAGGTTTGGTCTCTTTTTCCCATTCTACTAGTGATAGGACAAGGGAAAGAACTTCAAGTTGTTCCAGGGGATGTGTAGCTTGGATATTAAGAAAAATGTCTTCACTGAAAGGGTTATCAAATATTGGAACAGGCTGCCCAGGGAGTAATGGAATCAGCATCCCTGGATGTGTGGTGCTTAGGAACATTTTTTACTTGTGGGCTTCACAGTGATAGGTTAAGGGTTGGACTCAATGATCTCAGAGACCCTTTCAAACCCTAAAACCTAATTCTGTGATTCCATATATGGAATAAATATTTGCTTTATCTCTCCCTTCCTTTTTAATGTGTTATGAAAAAAAATAATTATGGTTCATCTCGATAAAGGAATGATATCAATAAACAAAATAATTTGAAAATTTTTCAATCATTTGTTGGTTGGTTGGTTAATTGACTGGGGGTTTTTTTCAGTCAGTTTTATCTACAGAGTGAAATTAGAAAGATACATTTTGTGTATGAATCCTGAATAAACAGGATTAATTAAAGCAGCATGACAGCATTACAGAAAGTACTAGTATTGGAATGTCAATATTTCAGTAAGTCAAACATAATTTGGATCCTTTCTAGACAAACCATCATGGTTTTAACAATGGTTTGTATTGTTTCACATATGAACTTGCTTTTTCATTAGAACCCTCAGTGTGAAATTAGGTGTTAATATACAAGGAGGTAAAATTTTTGACAGTGTTTCAGGAATAAGGCAGAAACTCAAATCTCATTCTCAAAAATGATTTGGGAATATACTATTGTAGATAAATACATTGACTCTTTATGGAACCCATCAGTGGTTGTGGGGTGCTTGAACATCTCAAAGATTCTTGGATGTACATATTAAGATTACTTTTGAAAGATGACTGTGTACACCAAGATGTATATATGGTTTCTAAAAAAAAAAACAAAACACCCAACTGTTATTCTTGCTCAGTACCTGTTGATTAGTACTGAAACCAATTTCACAGTCCTTTGTGCTCATTTATATACATCTCAGCCTTGAAAGTTACACATAAGCAGCTGAAATTCCTGGCAACATAAAATGATGGACCACAGCCTGTAAAGGTCAGTTGATGTTGGGTCCTGAACATAGACACTATGTTCCAAACATGTGTTCATTTTCTGACTTGATATGTTCTGGTAAGAATTTCTGCACATACCTCTAAGCAGTCTCACAATACACCAAAGTCATCTAGAATTTTTTTTTTTTAAACTGTGTTACAGATTACATCTTGCTGTTATTATGAAACTATGTCATGTATTCTGATTGCAAACACGGTCTTATTAAGACAAAATTGTCAAGGAAAATATACTTTTTTGAGTGCTACACTGAAAATACTTCAGTGTAATAACACCTCTGTCTCATATTTAGGGCATTGACATGACAAAAATAAAAGTGTGAGTCTAGATAACAGTAATTTCCAGAAGTTATAAAAGGATTCACCTTCTAAGATATCTTCATATATGTTTTTTTTTGTTGTATAGTTCCAATATGATATTTTCTGGGTATGTTAGAGATAAGGAGAATTTTTTCGGTTCATGATAGCATCTTATTAATGAGCATTTTAAATTCAACTTCAAGTATAAAATGTATTTGTTATAATACTTTTTTGGGAAGAACTTATTAAATTCATGGTTGGCAGCTCAGTTTGAGAACACTACTTTAACATGTTGAAAAGGAGAAATGTATTGGTTTAATAACAAATTAATTTAAGACAGTTTCTGCCTGTTTCAATTAGGTCAAGAAAAAGGACTGTGTACTTTTATATTAAAAAAATCAGGCTTCTAGAAATTAATTAATTTGCAGTTACAAAAATATCACAATATCTTTACAAGCAGCTACATTTTAAAATAAATTTTGAAATTAATGTTGATATTTCTCCTGGTGCTTTATTCTGAACAAATTTTAAAAAAAAAGCTATTTTGTTGGCTAGTTACATAATCTGGCTGACTGAACTGCACACTCACACATGTATATATCTGATTAATATTTTATAAAGCTTTTTTTGTAGCTTCTGGGGTCACTATTCAAATTCATTTTAGATTTTGTTTTGAATAACATAGATTTTACTTTATACTTTAAATGAAAGACCTACTTTTTTTCCAGAAAGCAAACATAAAAGCCAAAATATAGTTAAATTAAATATTCATGTGAAAAAGTACCCTCAGTAAGATATCTTTTTAAGCAAGGGTGAAAAATTTTTATTTCAGTCCAAGCCCTACAAAAAACATTTAAAAGATTTTACCACTGCTATTCACTGTTGTCTGAATCAAGTTTTCATGTCTAGATTCAGTAAGTTACTTCAAGAATTAAAATTTAATTGTGGTCCTACTACACTTAATGTTAGAAAGAGTCTTAAAAATTTTGTTAAGCTTAAATTAGATAGCTTAGATTGCTCCGAGAAAATGCATTAATATTAGAAACAGAAGAACAATGTATAGTAATATGATACTGTCTTTGCTGCATGTCCCAAGAACTACAACTCAAGTGCAAGACAAAAGATATTTTTAATAATGTATTTCCAGTTGTCTCAGATTTCTCTTCTACTATTTTATTTTGTAGCAGTAATGGTTGCTAAGTAACATCAGCAACATCATCTTCCTCTACTTCTAAGTGGCTTGGGTTTTTTGGGTTTTGTTTTATTTAGTTAATCAGTCCTTTTCTTTTCCTATTAATGCTTTATGCTCCTGAAAAAGTGAAGAACATTTTGAATCTGTGTTTAACTGCAGGGTGAGCCTGGAACAAAATAAATTGTCTCAGTTCTTCAATTTGTTCATATAGAAGTCACAATTTAATTTAGATTTCAATTGGTACAGCTTTGTTTATAACTGACACAGTTGATATCTGCTACAATGAACACATTTGATCAATAAAAACCAGGAATTACTGCTTACCAATAGAGTATACTTGTTGGAATATCTTTCCACTTCTGATTTCAATCCTGAACCTGAGGGATATTTTGAAGTGGGGAGCCTGGAAACTACAATGCATAACACCAATGGATATGAAAATTATTATCTCAGCAAAAGTAGTGACTTTGTTACATATTCATTTCCTCCTACCTCATTTCCCTGTGTCCCAAATTCATCTCTCTTTTGTTTCATGGATAGTGATGTTAATGTCCTCTCCCTTTCTAACAAGCTCCTCTGTTCCCCAAATACCACACCGTTTCCTCCCCAGCAGCTTAAATGATAGTCATAACTGGGTAAAACTCAGACCTATTGTTCTGTTCTAAGCCTGAAATTAGCTGACTCTGTTTCACATCTGAAGGAATTAAAAATTCTAAATACAATTTTAAACATTTATATTTTTAAATCTATTTTAAAAAAATACACAAATCACGCCCTACAGGAATCCTTTGTTCATGACATTGACACTAGTACTACTACTTCCCCTTAGAAACAGATGGTGACTCCTGCATACAAGATAGGTGCCTGAATAATTGGACTACCTAAGGATAAAATGACAGCTAATATTATAATTTTGCATTATGTTCTTTTAGCAATTCAATAAGATGGCAGATTTATAATGAAAAATCATCATGTTACCTTAGGTTTTTAGCAGATGTATGTTTGAAGGATTTGCTGCTGGAATGCAAAGAAGGGTTCTGTAAGTGAACACTGAAGAATTTGAGGCAAAGATTAATTTTTTATGTAAACACGTTATCTGTATTCCTGCAGAAAAGACTAAAGAATGCCTCACATGATGATGCAAATTATGACCTACTAGAAATAAAACAGGGTCTGTCAGTAACTGTGTGAGCTATTTTTCAATATAAACAGTGCTAAAAGACTGAGACCAAGGCCTTAGGCCTTGTTATTTCTTACAAGACATTAGTTTCTGAGGTACTTCTAACACAACTCAATCAAAGGCCCTACCTGTTGTCTGTTAGCATTTACCACTATGAAGCCATCCGTAATTTGCTATTTGCAGCTTCATACTATTTCCTGATGAAGACAAACTTAAAAAATTAAGCCATGATTTAGGAAAGATGGAGAAAGATTTGTTCTCTTTTATGAGAGCAAGTACTTTCTGAATGATATCTGAGGATGACCTTTCAAAACATGCAGCTGTTATCTATCTGAAACATGCCTCAAATTAATGTGTTCTCTTTTTCTGTCTGTAAGACGTATTATGAAGCATTACATCACTGATATGTAATGAAAAAGAGAAGTCTGTCATCACTGAACATCTGGAACTGCAGTGGTGATGGAGTGCAGCTGTTGCCTTTCATGTGAAGTGTGATACACAACTACACAGAGGCATTTACTTCAAAATCCTTTACTTATGAAATAGTGTGCCAGGAATGTGCATTTCCACTTCATCCTACACACAGCATTCAGAACTATATAAAACACACAAATTCATAAATACAATATTACTCATGTAAGTTTGCAATGTATGAAGTTTCATCCCTTTAATGATTACCTGAGAGCAGTTTATCTTAGTTTATTATGAATCACTAATAAATTTAGTCAGAGAATTTTGAAGCTGAATTCAATACTGATAAATAATTGGCATGAAATAGATCAAATACATTCTTTTTACCATTTTTAATACTTTCTCATGTTCTTTAGAACACCGTTTATTTAAATCTGTCCTTTTCCAATTTATTTTTCATGTAGCAGAACAGGCTGAAATCTGAAGTGGAAATTTTTCTCTGTATTCGGTATTGCTTCTCTCTTATGCAGAGCATTTAAATTAAAATTCAAAATAAAAATCTGTAGACAAAGAGGTTTCCTTACTAAACCTCATCTTTTTATTCAATCTGGTCATCCTGCCAAATGTCAGTTCTGCATAATTTTTATAATGCCTCTGAATACCAGACAAATAATCACATTCTAGTCTCATTGAATATGGTCTTATCTAAATAGTTTTCTCTTTCCCTTTTGAACATATCCTTATCAAGCTTCCAGGGAGTTTATTAATACCTACGGTTTATCCCACCACGTACTCTTGGCCTTTGCTTGATAAATCAATGAAATTCAATAGCACTTCCTCAAAGTCTCATCTACACAGTTCCTGTTACTTTTCTAAGTATTCTCTATAAAGCTGTATTCTTTAAATGAAACATCAAACAACTCCACAAACCTGTTTTTTTTTTTTAAGGAAAAATAAAAAAGTGAAAGAAGATGTTTAATTTCCTGACACAGAGGATAGTTGACATTTCTTGATTTAAGAGAATAATTACTATGGACATTTCCTCATTTAGAAAAACAATGACTGGTCCCTGAAATGAGCTGTTACCTCTTGTAGACAGAGCAGTCCAGACAGGCATAGTGACTGGGCGGAGTAGAACTGCACTAGACCATTTCCCTTCCATTACTGCCATCTTTAATACTTCCTATTAATTCTTCCCACATAATTACAGACACAATATAAGAAGAACCAACTCTCTACATAGTCAACCAAGAAAGCACCAAATCAAAGGAGATCATTCAGTGCTTTAATGGCATAAATTGCTCCTTGTTCCTATCTTTTGAGGATTAACTTTGAGTTTATTTTTTATTTCATGCTGAGCAGGATCAAGCTGGTCCTTTGGCTTCAGAGCATGGTGGAGCTGATACTTCAACAGAGGTGTTTCCTTAGCTCTTGTAATAATTCAACTCTTTTTTGCTGTATCACTGGTTTGAACAATCAGGAACAGATTACAGAATTTGAGTATAATACACATCCAAATACCAATAGTAAAGAGACTTAATTGAATAAGATTTTAAAAAATAGATTAGTTCAACATTATCTTCTGTTTTAACGTCTAATATTAGATAATTAAAGTAGAAACAAGACGTTTCTAAAATCTCCCAGGAAGTGCAACCTGTGAAGGTGTTATAAGTGGAAACACATTTTCCAGTTACTTTTCCCCACAATATGGCATCATCAGTCTTGCAAAACTGTAACCAGAAAAACAAACACTCAGATGTCCTCCACAGATATATTAACCAATTTATGCATTTTCTGTTAAGTCCTGTTTTAACAGTAACAAGAAGAGATCAAGTTTATCTTCTATTAAGGGAAAGTGATTGTACTATAAAATGAATGGCCTCATTTTTCACTATCCGAAATTTTGTACAGATTTTGTTTGTATAAAACACTTAAGATACTATTTTAATTTTAGATCTTGACAATGCTACAACTCCCTGCCCTTTGTCTCTGAAATTGCATAACCCTGTTTGAAAGCTGTGATGGAGTCACTAGGACACTTTCTTTGATCCCTTCCTGCTATCCTCACTTCCCATTTTCAGAGTAATTCTACGTGAGTGTAATCGTAAATGGAGTTTTTCTCCATCTCTATAAAAATGATGTAGCAGTGTGTTAGTTTTAACACCCCAAAATAATAGTAAAAAAAACCACATTAACAACAATAAATGGAGATGGTCACACCAGTGACAAATTACTTTCCAAATTCAGTCAGTATTTCAACTCTGCACTTGTTCTTAAAAAATCTAAAATTCAGAAATAAATTTTAAGGTACTTAAATTTCATTATTGCTTTGACTTTTTTTAGTATTTGCTAAACCAACTCCAAAGGAGATTCTTTGATAGAGTTGCACAAACCAAGTGTTTTCTTTCTCTTCTATCCCTTCACAAAGGCAAAAAAATTGTGTCTGGGAAAACTTTTACAGATATTCTGTATTCATTTATAACAAAAGGATTCTGAGAGGTAAATTTCATTCATTATTAATGTTATCGCAACTAGAATGCTGTGATTATTGCTGCATGATGTCTTGGATTGATAATATGTAGAGACGCTTCTAAGTCACAGCTTTGCATTTTATATTTTGAGTATATCCAGTTTAATTTTATAAACCTATAAGACTACTTGATTTTAATGAGATTGATAGCAATAATAAAAATTTAATGTTCACAAAATATAGGTTTGCTGTGGACCATTCCCAAAGACAATAAACAAGCGATATTCTTATATCAAATTTGGACATACCAACAATGACAGTAGGTACACTTCCCAGAATTCTTTTTGGCACTTTTTTGATACGGGTCATAATAATCACTCATTATGCCAGAAGGGCAATATATTACTCTCTGGGATGAAGGAAAACAGTGCAGTGTATGTCTGATAGTTCATGAAAACAATCAGAGCACCAAGCCTTTCATCATCCATTTGAAGCCTGAGGAAATAACATTTCTGAGAAATTACATTCTGTTTTCTATAAATGTATACAGTATATTTCTAAATGACATTAAAATTAAATGAATGGAAATTTGAAACTGAAGCAAAGAACCCAGACTGGTTTTCACTGTATTTCATGATAGTGGCACAGATGATGGGATTGTAGAAGTACAGTGAGCATACTGGCAAATGCTGCACAAGATGCATTAGGGTAAGCAGTTCTTATATTAATCTTGCAGTATATATATGTATCATATTTCTGTGAATATTCAATATCAGGGGTTTTTTTTAATATAGAAATTTCCAGAATTAGAGAAGACTTAATAAGCCAAAAATGTTATTTCTATTTGACAATGACATTTCCATCTTTATTGAATGGAGACACATGCTTTTACATGTGCTTCTGGAATTTCAGAAGCTTCCAGAATGCCAGCTGTATGCTGGCAGATCATAAAGATGAGCCCAATACAACCATTATTAATGTGGCAAACAATGGAGAACTGCATGCACACTAACTCCTGGAGAAAATAACAATGAAACTCTTCTGAAAACATCCATACCTTTGCATTATCCAACTTTCTTTATTTACCACATTTAGGATTTTGTCATACCTGTCTTAAGATTAATATGAAATGATTCAATTGTGATTTTAAAGTATTGTATCAGTGCACACTTCAAAACATTGTTATTAAACTTATGCTAAATGTTGTCTTCTGCTTATAATCATCTATCTTTATATATGTGTGACAAAGTTTGCAACTAGTATACTCTAGGTTTAAAAAAAATTAAAATTTTCAGTGGAAACAAGTCCTAGAAAACTACAAAACAACATTGTAAAAGAAGTCATCAAATAGTAGTCTCAATTAACAAGACTGGAATTCCTTTCTGCAAGTCCACTCTCAGTTATGTGAGAAGGTTGCTGTCAAGAAATCCTTCATTATAAAGGTAAAATTTTGGGGGTATGAGAACTACAAGTGCTCAGATATGATATTGAGCACATGCATGTAAAGGATACATTTCAAAAAAGCTTATGATGTTTATGACAGCTGTTTGGTGATACTACATCTATCAAAATCCATGCATTTTTTCTGCTTTTTTAGGGGCATGACTGCATGAATTTATTCTTGCATTAATATTTGCCTTTTTTTTTGTATATGCTGCTCATGTGTTTCTCCAAGGAAAAAGGTGACTTGTGTGTGCAGAAAATAGTTTGGAATTCAGACTTTTGTAACAGCTGATGTTCATATAATGAAGGGAGGGTGTTAGAGTCCAACACATTCTAACTGTCCCCTCAGTGGCCAGGAAGGCCACTCTCAAGCCAGCTCAAGCCCATTATTATACCCTATGTGGGGCAAAATCACTAATTCCCTCCCTCCATGCTGGTCTGACTACCTCAGAGAGATATTAATGCTCTCTTAATGAACTCAGGGAGAAACACACCATCACCTTATCTATTCAACTGTTGATAGGTATTGAAAATTAAAGTCATGTTCCAGTGCCCCTTTGCAGGGAAATAAAGTCAGCTTTTTTGCAACAGCTACGATCGGATATCCTGCATTTTTCCCTGAGCTTCACAGCACATCATACTTGTCCACCTCCTCTGAGCTTTCCTCCATTTAAGAAATTTGTTCAGTGATTCACATTCCACCACTAGGGGTGTACTCAGTCACAGAGGAGGGGGGCCAGTAGTGTTTACATATGCATCTACCAAAAAATTAAATGAACTATCACATTTTTAACCAAAGTTTTGGGGAATTATGAAGTTATGGCTTTAAATAAAGTGTTGTGTAGTGGTTTGAACCAGGTTTTCCCCCTGAAACTAAGAAAGTGGTAACCCCCAGGGGGTGGTGACCCTTGGAGCTTGACCAATCAGTGCTCCTGCAAAATATAAACATATCTCTGGAGACCGGAAAAGAAGCAGTGGTTCTTGTGGGAAGAAGAGGTGGCCATGTTGTAGTGAGCCACGAGGAGCTGGGGCTCCGGCCCCTTAGGGGGCTTTGCCCCCCCAGCCCCCGGTTGGGGGGCTGCAGGGACTCGGAATGGTGTTGAAGCTGGACTGAGTGCCTGCGGCTAAGAGCTGGGGGAGTTTTCTCCCCTGTAAGCAGAAGTGGGAGACGCTGGGAGCAGCGACGGAGCAGCAGCAGAACAGCAGTGTCCGAAGAGCAGTGGCAAAGAGCCAACTGATAAGAACCAAGAGAAGCAGCAGATACCAGTATGCAACTGAAGCAGACAGAGAGTTGTCTGAAGAACGAAAAGAGCCAGCAGCAGAAAGCAAGACAAGAGACCCGAGCCAGCAGCAGGAAGAGAGTTTCAGAGGGTAAGAACTGGATAAACCAAAACCCCCAAACTCGCTAGAGACCCCTCCGAGAAAGAGGAGGGGGTGGTGGACTGAGTGGAGTCCTAAAGTGCAGTATGCACTACAGAGAGGAGCAAAGAAGCTCCGGCCTCCTGAGAGCTCAGCCAGGATGGCCAAAGGAATGTGTGTGGAGGGGGTGACCTTGGGCTTTTTCCCCCCCCCTCCTTGCTGCCAGGCTTCAGAGAAGCTGGCAGCCATCTTTGAGGCAGAGCATGGGAGCTCTGCACAGGGGCTTGATTTCCCCTGAGGATACCAGACCGTCACGAAGACCCCGGTGCTTCGTGATATGACCATGGTGTAGCGGCCGTGTCTGGGGTTACGCAGCCCATGGAAAGACCCCCTGTTTGAAGACGGGGGCCGAGAGAGGCTTGGAAGACCTCCCTCGTGTGTGCTGGCAGAGAGCCAGCAACTACTACTGCTGCCTAGAAGAGAAGACACAGAAAGCCTACTGCCTAGAGAGAGAGAGAGACCTGCTGCTGACAGACTGGAAGGGGTCTTTTCTTCTTCTTCTCTCCTGGACTTTTATTTGGAGAGAGAAGAGATTTGGCCCATTGTAAATATTATTGTCATGGTAGAGATAGATATAGAGTTAAGATTGTATGCAATGTATTATAGTATTTATTTATGTGTATAGTCTTTGTAATATATTCCTTCCCCCATATTGAGTCTCGTGTTTTTGTCTGGAAAACCCATCTCACATGGGGTTGAGATGTGGGTGGGGGGCTAGGAATCAGAATTAAATTTTGGGCCTGCTCAAACCATGACATGTTGTAAATTAAATTCTCATTTTTCTGTATCTATGAGGATTAACCAATATAAAATATACCAACCACATCACAGTATGGTGAAAGATTTTAAAATAATTCAGTTGGATGCAAAAAGATTCTTCATTGAATTATTATGAAAATGAAACAAAATAGTTTCAAAGTAAGAGAAACACTTATTTTCAATTAAGTCACTGTATTGATGAAGCAGAAAACAGTCAGTTCTACAGGTAATAGAAATAATAAGTCTTGAATTCATGAGAAAGAATACATTACATTTGAATTCTGCTACATTGCACATTGTGGTGGAAGATGCACACTCTGAAGGCTGAGATAGGAAGATTTTTCTCAAAATGTTTAAGATATCTTTTAGTATGTTTTTCAGAAATTATTAGAAAAATAAGTCCAGCTCCTCCTGTTATGTGAAAGTACACAGATATATAAAATCATTTAAGCACCTTCTTAATTGTTCTTAAAAATTATTATGGCAGGAAATATTAATAAAAATGTAATTTTATTTTGCAATAAAAAGTCTTAGAGCTTTTGAGCAAATATTAAAGCTGGATGATAATTAATATTTTTTTTCTGGTTCCTTAAGGAATGCAATAGTGATTACTTTCAATTATTTGAATAGTTTAATTAATATTTTGCTTAATTAATGCCTTAAGATTGGAGAAATTAGCTTTTGTTACACTTCACTGCGCATTAGACACTAAATCTTCATTCATTCTTTAAAATGAAATAAAACCTCTTCAGAACAAAATTTGTCTAAGGAGCTGTTCATTTTGTTAATCTTTTCGATTTACCATTCCTGAAAATGTAGAACACCATGATCTGCCACTCCCTCTCATCTATCCAAACTACACCTATCTAATCATTGAGGGCTTTTCCATTTCCTCTGAAAACAATAAAATTCACTGTACTAATTTATGACAATATTTAGATTAACGTTTCCTACAACAATCTGAATTTCACTAGACTTGCACAAGGAACGTGCAATCTAAAAATTCTACAACAATGAACACCTCGTTACACAAAATTCTGCAGAAACCATGATGGAGGTATAAATCCTACACTGCATAAATAAATTCCCTTATGATGGAGCTATTGCTTCTCCAGCTGCAAGTGAGCAACTGATCATGAACAGCTGTAAAGGCATATTAAGTGTCTGCTCAAAGAGGTGTAAAAGTTTGTTTTATGACAAATTCTTTGTATCAAATAGCTAAGATTCTGTGTCCTTGTTTTACACAGAAAAATATTCTGGATTAGAGCAAAAAGAATGGGAAACAGATGAGGGGAAACCTTTCTGCTTCCCTATAAGACAACAATACTCAAGCTTGAAGGTAGGATTCTCGATTATTATATACAGGAACTAAAATGTCTCGGTGTAGTCCTGAAAATAAGGATTTTTATTACCCTTTAAAATGGATGAAGTAGATATCCTAAAAGGTTATGGCAGAAGTGGGATATTAACTGAAGTGCTTACAAATGAATGTAGGAAATTTCCATTAAAAGATAGAGGCTGATCAATGAATATAAGAGCAAGATGTGGCTTTACAGAAGCAGAAAGAAAGTAACAACAACAAGTACAGCTGTTGATTCTACTATTCCAAAAATAGCAATGTTTGTCACTGAACTACTGGCTCTAAAGGTCAGCACTAAGAGGAAAAAGCAAAACTCCAGCTACTGCTAGTCAGTTCAACACTGGTAGCTGAACACCTTGTTCCAGGGCACAATGTTGGCCTGATTTGAAGCTCATATATAGGCTGTTAATACATGAGGCCATGTTGTGAAAGGGAAATTAGTATTTCAGTGATTCAGTGATTAGCTGGATCAGCCACTATAGTCCCTTTTCTTGAAAATTTACCAAGCCCCTGAAAATAAGAGAATGCAACTCCTTAGAAGCAGAAAAATAGATTAATTTTTCTGGTTCTATGCAGAAGTACCAAAAAGACAGACTTTTTCTTATAGACTTTTCGAGAATTCTGAAGCCCTTACAGATTAAGTTAATATTTGTTGAGTAACTCGTATTTGATTTTTCAGATGTCTTGCAATTATTATTGGAAACTCTGGGCAGCATTCACTTACTAGGAATAAATCGTACTCGACCCATTATTCATTTGTAAAATAGAGAACCTTCAACTGAGTGTGGAGACAAGATATAAATTCCTTCTCACCACCTAAGCTGTAGGAAAAAAGACTTTCTTCACTTCCTATTTTCAGGTACATTGCTCTAATTGCTGCAAATGAAAACATGAATTTTAATGATTACTATCTTCCTGATAAAAATGAAAAAGAGTTTGTGCCTCACCTATTAAACTTTTAGAACAATTATATAAGCCTTAAAGTACACTCTTCTTATTTCATTCTAAACTTGTTCAATGATGTGTAATCACTCTCAGAACCAAATAAAGTCCATCTATTTCAGTCTTTAACCTAGAAAATGTAACTTGAGTAGTCATGTCTTTCTATGATGCCGGTAGAAAGAATAGAAATAGACTTTATATAATAGACAGTAGCAAATGAACTTATACTTCGTAGTAAAGGTTTACCCTCTGTAACTTGGAAGGATAAAAAGGTGAATCATTATGGGACAGTAAAATATACTCTGAAAATATCAGTTACAAAGTGCACTATAAAAGCATTGATTCAAGAAGATGAGAAAAAACTGTCAAAATTAAAATGTCACAAAATTTGCAGAGGCCAGTATTTCTTTGTGTTAGAGGCTATGAACGTAATGATTATGCAGTTGTAGTGCTGGAATAGCTGCACAAAATATTTCTATTTCACATGACTGTTTTCAGTCTCTCTGTGCTGATTTCAACTTGTCTTCCAAAAGAGCAGTCATTCTCAGTCATTTTGAGGCAGGCAAGTGAATCAAAAGGTCAATCTAATTAAAAAGGAAGAGAACTTCAGCCTACAGAGAAAAGGGTCCAGTAAATGCCAAAGGAGTGTGTATCAGACAAGTGCAAAGTAAACAGTCCAAAACAATGAAAAAAATCCACATTGATGTAAAATATATAGAAACAAAAGTATGTGACCTTTTCCTACATTATAAATAAATAGTCTTGTCTACATAACAGAGAAATATTGTTTATTAAATATAAGGAATACAGGCTCCAATTAGGTAGGTAGAAAACTACCATTTTATCAGAGACTCATATTACATTCTATTTTAATAAGCACTTTGAGGTGTGGGGGAATTAAAATGAAACCCGTTTTGAAGTCATTTTTCCCCCAAAAGACATACTTAATGAGTTTAATATCAATGTGAGTCATCCATCATTTCAAAAGGCTCAGAGAAAAGACACAATTTTAGTGTATAACTGTGACTCAGTCGAACTCACAAAGCAGGAGATTTAAACCTCTGTGGCCTTTGTAACTCCTTCAGTCAAACAAGAATTTACTAATGAAAATCAAACTTACTCTGCATTCAAGTCTGGATTATGGATTGGAAAGAAGTAAGAAATTAATTTCAGGCTAGGTTTTCAAAAATAATTAATAAATCATACAGAAAAGCACACCAGAGAAGCAACTCACAAATTCATCAGAAAAGTAATCACAAGCTGTTTCCCACTCTAGAGAATCTTTGTTCTGCAGCATGACCCCATCCTTCAACCATTTTAATTGTTGACAAAACTTTTGGGTTTAGAAACTCTGCTTCCATCTTCCAGTGTAAAATTTTCATAAAATAGGAGTATATTGGAGTCCAGCTTCTGTAATAGAAGCATGTATGTAAACCACCAACGCTTAATGCAGAAACAGTGTAATACTGCGACTGGGGGTGCTTTTCTTCGATTTTTAGTTGTCTTTTCCCAAAGTCAGTGCATTAACGAGTTGCACACGGCCAAAGTGGCATTGATGCCTGATTTTTTAACAGATGTTTTGCAAATTAGCTGTATCTTTGTCAGGAGGCAGTAGAAACATTAGTCACAACTCAGCCTTCTTTAGATTCTTCTGAATAATGATCATATGAAAATAGGATTGAGGGATTTCACTGGCCAATGTCTCAGTGTTTTCAAAGCAAATTCTCATTTTAAAAAATGGAACTTGCACTTGTACATCATGTATGAATAAAAAGAGTTTTGTTTTAAAGAAATTTCTGAACTCATTCATCTTGGATTTTAGAAGTGAATCCTTGGTGCATATCTTTTCATACCAATAGTAAATTCTCTCTCTGTAAATATGTGCAAAAGGAACTATCTATAATGAACAAGTGTAACAGGAAGAATTTTGGGCTCTGAAATTAAGGTTTCATTGATGATTGCATTGATAATATTCACACCTGAATCAAATTTCTTTGCATTTTTTTTCCTCTGCAACTTTTATAAATTACATGTCAATTAAGTTTTTTCTTTTTTTTTTTTAGTAAGTTCCCCCATTTTTCTTATGTAGTTCTGTTGATGGATCGACAGTCATAGCAATATATTTATTATTAATAGATAGTAAAGTTTTTAGTATAACACAATGTCTTTTGCACTATTTGAATTTTACACAAATAATAATTCAGTCTACAATACATGTTAATGTAACGTATTTTCTAATGTTTAAAAAATTTTTTTGTACTTTGAGGAAAACACAAAATAGAAAGATCTAACTGCTTTTGGAAATTCAGTTGTCAGTGGGTGTGCAAGTTTGGAGCTGGCTTCCTGCCAAGTCTCCGAAACTCGACA